>NW_017731413.1:1530068-1571805 GCF_001890085.2 Hipposideros armiger | reverse complement strand
GGTATTATCATTGTGCTCTTCCTGGGTGAGGCAGATGGGTCGCCGGCCACTGGACGGCCACTCACGGTGGCTCTTGGCAGCTCACACTGGCTGCCGGCCACACACAGTAGCTTATGGCAGCCCACTGCAGCAGGGGCTTCAGCCTATGCCATTGCTGGCGACTCACAGCAGCCCAGCTCCAGGTAGAACTGTTCTTCACCATCCTAGCTGTAGAGGGCAGTGTCACTGGCCCTAATGTGGGATCTGAACTGGTGGTCCTGCTGCTCAGAGCTGGCATCCCAAGCCAACTCTTAACCAATGCACCACTCAGCCGGCCCTAAATGTTTTTTATTAGCAGGGTGTATTTCTATGTTTCTGATATAACTATTTAAATTTGAGAGGCCCTTGGAGTATTTCAGATTTGGCACTCTCTTTTGCTTGTTGTAGAGAGATGAGGGTAGAAACTCCTGGTATCCTTCATCACTTAATGACTTTCCAAACATTCAAAGATATAAAAAAGGTAGCCTGGACATGCAAAATGATACAAATGGAGCAGCCTCACTGAATCGATCCATGTCTTTTTCTTAACATATATGAAAGTGTAACTACAATTTGTTTATGTGAGCTTATGTTTCTTCTTTGGATTATGTGACCCAATTTGAAACCAAGTAAAAAAAAATCATGAATCAGTACTTCATGAGATTTTGTAATATTTCACCATTCACTAAATTTGGTGTTTTATTCGCTGGACTATGTTTCTTCCAATATTGCGTTAACAAAAAATATCTTGCTTGATTCTCCATGGCAAGCTGGGAAATATGCCAGGGAGAAAACTCCTTGTTTAGAAGCCTGTCAAAATCTCCTCTGCCAAGCATTTGCCTTTCCTGGGAGCAGGGGATCTTGTTCTCTCTGAGAAGATGCCTCTTAGGAGAATCTCTAAGGCAGTAGATTTTAAACTTTTAAAAATTATTAACCTTTATGATGGGGTACTCTCTTTAAAGAAATCGCACACAAACGCCCACGCTTGGGTGGGGGTTCTGGAGTTCCTTTCTTAGTCTGGTTTTCCTGTGACTGAGAGGGGCTTGTGCCCGAGGGATGTCTGCAGAGCCCCGGGGCTCATTGGGACAGTTTGAAAACCACTGTGTTAGAGCTTGGTCTCCAGACGAACGAAGGCACCTCGCCAAGCAGGTCTTCTACACACTACCTGGGATCATCATGATGTTAGAATCATAGGAAGAGAAAGGGAATGACATTGGTACACGTGTCCTGTGATTCACCTGGAAATTCCAGCAGACAATGATTTCTGGTGACCACAAACGGGTTTCTTTTCCAGCAGGCAGGGAGGACTTAGTTTTAGAAACTGACTTTAGGATACACATGCCAGTTTCTTTGGGGAGCACTCATGGAAACAAATTGTGTTGTGAAGCACTGGCTTTTACTTCCATAGACACCTGTGGTCGTGCTGATAATGTATCTGTATAATTGACAGTTTTGCTTACTAGTTGGATCCTCCAGTAAGCAAACTCATTGGGGATAGGGCACATGTCTTTTTTACTTTTATATCTGCAATAGCTGGATCACAACAACAATAACAATTACTAATTAATAATAACTAATTAATAAAGAATTATTAATTAATAATAGTTATTATTTTGAAAGCAGCTGGCACTTTTGGGGACAGTGCCAGACACTGTTCTAAGGGGTTCATGTATGGTATCGTATTTAACTCTCACACAAGCCAATGAAGTAGACTCTACTCCCAGGATCCCGTTTCCTAGATGAGAAAGTTGGCATAGCGAGGTGGAGTCACGTGCCCTGAGGCCATGCAGCTAGTGGAGGATCTGGACTTGAAAGCCAGGAAGTCTGTTTTTCCTCCTGTATTACATAATATAATTCAACAATATTTTTTGAGGCCTCTCTGGGTACCAGACACTGTTCTAGGCACTGAGGATATACAAGTACGGTGATCAAAACCAAGTTCTTGTTTTTGTGAAGTTTACATAGTGAGATGCTCCCTATATATGTGCACAGTTAAGATTTATTGAATTAAAAGGTTGTACAGTAAAACTTTGGATTGCGAGTAACATGGTTTGAGAGTGTTCTGCAAGACGAGCAAACATTTCTAATACATTTTAATGTGGTAAACGAGCGATGTCTTCCAATATGAGTAGTTTGTTTCCAGACGAATTATGCTTGCAAACCAAGGTATTACTGTATTTCTATGATTACTACCATTTCACAGATGAGGTGACGAAATCTCGGGGAGCCAGGAACTCTTTCAAGGAAACACAGCTAATCTGTAGTGGAGCCTGATTACAACTCAGTTCTGCAACCTCGGATCTCTTGCTTTCAGGTCATTCTATCTAAACTATGCAAAGAAATCCACACTTACCAGCTGCGTGCTGTTTTCAGAAGGTTTTCGGGGCAAGGGCTAGAGACTTCACAGCATCTGCTTTGCCTCTAACTTTTTTTTCCCTTGCTTCCCCATTTTCTTTTTCTTTCTTTTTATTTATTAAAATTTATTGGGGCCGGCCGAGTGGCGCGATGGTTAAGAACTGGCTTGGGATGCCAGAGGGCCCCGGTTCAGATCCCACATATGAGGGTCAGTGAAGCAACATCCTCCACAACTAGATTGAAGAACAAAACGACAGCAACTTGTCTGTTCCCCTTCCCCCAATTCCCCAGCACTGTTCCCTTTCCCCCAATTCCCCAATAAAAATCTTAAAAAAAACCCAAAAACCCCATCTTGTTAAAAAAAATTATTGGGTGACAATGGTTAGTAAAATTACATAGCTTTCAAGTGTACAATTCTGTAATACATCATCTATATATCACACTGTGTGTTCACCACCCAGAGTCAGTTCTCCTTCCATCACCATATATTGACCCCCTTTATCCTCTTCTACCACACCCTTCCCCCCTTACTCTCTGGTAACCACTAAACTGTTGTCTGTGTCTATGAGTTTTTGCTTATACTAAGTCTATTTTTTCCTGTTTGGTGCTCTGTGGTCCATGACTTCCTTATAGTAACTTTTAACATATGCACTCACTTGGCCTGAATGTTAGAGAGATGAATGAAAGTTGTAGCAATACACATACAGGACAACATAGTGAGGTCAGCATGCCTACGTCTACCGACTCTGTTTTAGCTTCCTTACCAGTTTCCCATCTTGAAGAACAGAGGAATAAAACCACACTGTTTGCTTAGGTTGTTTGACAAAAGCACTTTCAGATGTGTTTCAAAGGCTGGGCTTCTAGACCTGGATAAAACTCTGCTGGCTGGAGGGGCTATTGTTTGAGGGTGAGTGTGAAGATGTATCTACTCCCTAAAGCCACAAGAATTACTAAGCATATGAACACTTAACAAGCCCTGGTCCACTTACCTCATCAACTGCTTGCAGCCAGAAACAGTTGGATGACCTGCAGTGAACTCTCCTTAGAGGTGTATCTTTAAACCATCAATCTCAATGCATACCTTATAGCTGAAAGTCTGCTGCTTTACAAGATGCTAAGTAAATTAAATTCCACAAGAGTTAGGAGCAATTTCACCTGCTGGTAGAAGCTGTGGATGGCAGCAAGTTAATACAAACTTCAATTTTCAAATAAGATTCAGGGTGTGCGCGCGTGAGTGCACACACACACATACTTGGCTATTCCAGGGAGAAAAACAATAATTACTAGATCTTGTTAGAAAAGGGAAAAGGGGGTCAAATATATGGTGATGGAAGGAGAACTGACTCTGGGTGGTGAACACACAATGTGATATATAGATGTATTATAGAAATGTACACTTGAAACCTAGTATATAATTTTACTAACCAATGTCACCCCAATAAATTTAATTTTAGAAATGCTAGATACAAAAAAGTATTTCTCCCTTCCCTTGTCATCATCCATTCTTCTCTTCTTTTTTTTTTCTTTTTAAAATTCCCTTCCTTCCTCTCTCTCTCCTTCTTTCTTTCTTTCTTTTTTTCTTTCCTTTCATGTTTTCTATTTATTCAATGAACATGTAGGGAGAACTTACCATATGTCAGGGCTTATACCATATGCCCTCCTGCACCCCAAATACTGAGATAATATAGTTCCTGCCCTCAACAAACTCAGAGTCTAGTAGAACTGCAAAGTTACCTGGTGGGGGAGGCCGGTAGTGCGTTTTCTGTGATATCAGATCAAAGGAGTCATCTCACATCTCTTGAATGCAATCCATGATTTTCCTCTTCGCTTTTGCCACTGTTTTCCCACCTGGGAGTCCTCTTAATAATCACAGTATAATGTTATACTGCTCCTTCAAGCAGCTCTGTCTGTTTTCTATCAACTCCACCAATTATTGCTGTGTCCTAATGAGGTTTTAAGCAAATGTTTGACATGTAGGGGCCTTTTCATTATATAAGGAACATTACCTGACTCCCATTTTAGCATGCCTACACCTACCCTGGGACTCAAAAAGCAGGAGGGTCAGGGTTCCTTAAACGGGTGACTAGATGGCCCCCCGCTGCCCATTTGCCTGCTTTGGTATGCTTTGGTTGAGTCCATTTAATGAATATGTTCACAGAGGAAATTAATTTGAAGAAGGTGAATGTAAATGAAGAGTATGTCCATCTACAAAGGTGGTAACTAGAAGGATTAACTTGAAAGGATTTTTTGACATTTAGTATAGCACTTTCAGCAAGCTTAAAGTCCTAGATTTTAATAAGTTCCACAGTCTGAACCAACTTTCTATACCTTTCAGAATGGATTTTAAAGGAACAAACATCTGCAGAACAAAAATATTTTCCTCCTATGACCACAAGCAAACGTGAGGGCTATCTGCTTTTGCAATTTTTATTACTTCAAGTTATCAGCAAGGAAACAATGGTTCAGTTAGTCCTTTTCTATCGAACACTCAGAATTACTCTGCAATTGCTTGGTGAGGCTTTATCCACCCTTAAGTGGCATCTCTGTTTGAGACCCACATTTTTCATTATTTAGACTTTTCTGTAATTTATTTTGTGATGTTAATGTTTAATAATTCCATACCCCAAGAGACATCTTTGTGCAACTTTAAAATACACACATTTTGCCCTTTTTAAAAATAATTTTAACCTTTCATTACTCTAACGCTCTGAATTTAATGGAATCTATATGCATTTTCGTGAGGATTTTTTGATCCCTGGTTCATAACTGGTACTCAATGCAGGCTTTCCTTTGACAACACAAATTCCTGCTCCCTGTACATTGATTCTAATCACTTCGTTAGAAAGGTAAGTGTAACTATGCCACTGCATAAGAAAAGGAATTAAATTGATATATCTCTCTTGAGATCTTAGTGTGTATGTTGCATGCACAGTTAAGTTCTGATTTATTTGTAGACTTCGTGTAAATATAGTTTTCTTAGAGATTCCTGGAAAAACATGGCTGTTCTTATTGTGCATAATAGTAGGTTCCCTGAGAGTCCTGTTCCTTGGAGCCGAAGAAGAGCTTCAATACCAAAAGATGATCTACTGATGTGTGAAGGGAAGCTTTGGTTTGCTTGTTGTAAAACAATTTTAGTCAATAAACCCACCATTTCTTAAAGGTTTAGTTTCCAATAGTTTTGTTCTGCAATTCACAGATGAACGACAAAGCCTAATTTCCTGCCTGCTGAACAGACTACTCTATTCACTATACATGCAGAGTGAATCTGAAGAAACCACTTTTGAGTAATTGATAAAACAGTTGCTGATCACACCATCACAGCTCTGAGCCACTGATCAATATTTGATGAAAAAGAAAAATATTCCACCTACTTTTGACAACAGGGGAAAAAATAGGACTTTGTGCCATCATCAAGAGGAAGTAGAGCCTGATCGGGTTATCATTTAGTCCCTAAATAATAGCTATTCCTCATTCTCCATCTTCTCTACTTTTATCAGAGCCATTTATTTTCTTCGAATGCCTCCTTTCTCCTTGTCCTTTTTTTACTATTAATATCTCTGGGGGACACCAAGGAAGTCATTTACTTCTGCATTCATTAAAAATAGTTTAATGTTTTGCCTTCTTGTTCAGGTCTCACTTGGGGTGCAGGTAAGACACAAACATGCAGGTAAGAGGAGCGTTGGACATGATGGGCCCCAGATTTAGATGCAGCCACCTATGGGTAGACTCCCCCTATTTCTCTCATTCTTCCTTCAGGACAGGAGGGAAGAAGGAAGCAGTGCTCTCATGAAAGCATGGAGCCACCACAGCTGTGCTGAGACATCGTGCAGACCCAACGTCATAGAAAGGTCTGCAACGTCATTTCAAGATTAAATGCGCGAACATTCCCTCCATGTTGCCTTTTTCCACACATAGAGTAATTTCCCAGAGAGCACTCTTTCAGCATCTAAAAAAAGTGCCCTTTTTTTTTCATTGTCATTTATTTATTTATTTCTCTGCTCAATAAAGTAGATATACAGCTTTTAAGAATATAATTTTTTTTCCCTCATGGGACTCTACTTCTCTTTGTCTCTATTCCTTTCTATAAAAAAAAGGCTGTGCTTACTTTTGAACATACATACGAGCTCCAAGTGTTTTTCTTTTTTTTGTGAATTTGACTTTGGGAAATCCAAGTCGCTTCTCCTAAACCACCTACCCTCTATCTGTCCTTTCTATTTTGTTCCCCATAGGCCAATTTTAACTTGCTCTTGTACACCATCAATCCAAAGACATTGCCTTAGGGGCACAAATGTGGACTTGGTGTAGTCAGTTTCGCTTTGAGGTCATACAATCCCTCTGCTAAATCTTAGGATGTCTAATGGTGTTGGAAGACAATTTTCTTCTGTAATGAGGCTTTCAGGACTTTTGGAAGGGAATTCATAATAGAGGCTGGTTCCTTTTGTTTCTTAATCAATTCATTAAATAGCCTCCATCACATAGGGAAATTATTCCCTCCGAGACAGTATTTTGAAACAGATTATCAAATAATAGTGCAGCCTAATTTCCATAGTTCAAGGCATAGGAAGGCAGAATATATTATTTGATAATGCAAATGCTGAGCCTGTTCCAAAAAAATTAATATTCAAAGTCCAGACGGGTGAGGAGACAAAAAAGTGATTGCTTAACGATTTTGCAAACCAAAGTGACCTATAGCACACAAAATACTGTGTGCTATATTCTGTGCCACTGACATTTTCTTTGTTAAGAATAATGAAATAGAGCAGAGTGGCCTAATGTAGAACTCCACAACTGATAAGCTTTCTGCAGAAGAACAGAAAGAGAACATTTCCTAAGCAGTTCTGTGTCCACTGCTTGCCTTGAGGAGGCACTTAATGGCTATTACTGTTAATAGTAACAATATGAAGCTAATTGGTTTATAATGAAGCAGCAGAAAATACTGACAGTGAGATTTGGGTATATAAAGGGAGAAATAAAAGTCTCTATTCAGGCTACATAAAAATGATGCTTAAGGGCACCCCAGTCAGGATGCCCTCTCGTTTTGAGAGCTGTAACTTTCTGCTCTAATAAAATTATCCTCTACTACAAACTGTAAAAAAAAAAATGTTCCTAAAATTGAACTTTATTTTTGTAATTTATTCACACTGTCATTCCCTGGTGGTTCGTCAACTCTCTTCTCTAAGTTGGTGACTCAAATTTTTATACCCAGTTCTGAATTCTCTCTTAAGTACTAGACTCAAATATCCAACTGCCCACCTGACATCTCCACCAATAGAACCAATAGACATCTCAGATTTAAGGTGCCCCAGATCAAACCCTGCTTTTCCCCTCTCCCCCTCTTCTCCTTCGTCATTACTGGCACCGCCACTCACTCAATTGGGTTGATTCAGCTAACCTATGAATCAGCCTTGATTTCTTTTCAATTCTCCCAATGATCCCTCAGCAAGTACTATTGTTTTACCTTTAAAATGTATCTTAAATCCAAGCACATTTCAGCAGCTCCACTGATACCACCTTATCCAGGTCACTATAATCTCTCAAATAAATTAGCCCTCTTTCTTCTACTCTTGTCCTTCTACTGTCCATGTTCACAGAGGCAACCAGTGATCTTTTGAAAACGTAAATCAGATTATGTCACTTCCCTACTCAACCTTTTGCAATGGCTTTTTTTACCACTACTTACAGTAAAACTAAACTCCTTATCCTGGTCTAAGAGGCCATTATCTGACCCCTGCTTCTTTGTTAGACCTTATCTCTTATCATTCTCTCCCTTATTTTACTCCCAAGCTTTCTTGTGTTTTTTGAAAAACTCAATTCTATTTTTGCCTCAGGGTATTAAAACTTGCCATTGCTCCTCTCTGGATTTGCTGCTCCTTGAATATTTGGATGTCTTGCTCTTATTTCAGTGACTGTCTCCTTCTCAGAGATGGCTTCCCTGAGCTACCTGTACACAGCGGCCTCCTACTTCTGGCTCCAAAACTCTCTCAACCCTCCATTGCCTCTCTTGCTTTAATTCATAGCACTTATCCTAAGCTAAATCTATATGATATATTTAATATTTTTTTCTCATTGTAATTCTTCCCCCCAAGAATGTAAGCTTTATGAGGTCAGAACTATTGTCTTATTCACTGCTACACCCCCAATACATAGAATAGTCCCTAACACTCAACGAATATGTAGAATAGATTAATTATCAAATGATTTCTCTACTTAAGGACTTTCTATAATGTTCCATTACTTAAAGACTGAAAGTTTAAACTTCATAGTATTCCTGAACCAAAGCATTCCTTAGTCAAAGTCCCTCACTGTCTTACCTCATGCCCCCTTTCCATCCACAACTTCTTCCTAGAAATTAGTCACCCTGTACCACCGGGTCCCAACATTTTATGGGCTCTAGAAATGTCTTCTTTGCCTCGATGTCTGCTCTCCTTTTCTGTGTTGCAAATTACAGATCATCAGTCATGCGAGCGCTTATATCATCTCTTTCTCAGACTTTTTGCACGGAGTTGATTCCTCCCATCAATTTCTTATTAAATCTATTATAACAACTAGCACATTTCCAGGATATTTCTTTTTTTTTTTTTTTTAAATTATTTATTGTTAGATTCAGGTGTACAGAACAATGCAATAGTTCCAGGATATTTCTTGAAACAATCAGCAGCAATTTTTTTTAACATAGCAGCTGCCAGAAGCAGTGATACTAGTTAGGGCTAAATAGAGGATGATCAAAAACTTTATAGAAAAAAACTGGAGAATGGTATATCTATAGGGGAATTTGAGAGCTCCAAGGTGTTCCTAGTAATCTAGAAGGCCATGAACATGTGCAGGGCAACATACATGCCCAGGAAAGACCTGAGAAGGCCTTGATCCTCACTTCCGTGCAAGCAGAGATAATGAAAATGAATATATATCACACCAAAGCTCATGAGATACAGCTAAAACAGTTACTAGAGGGAAATTCACAGCTATAAATGCCTACATCAAAAAAGAAGAAAAATATAAAACCAATAACCTAAACTTCTATCTTATGACACTGGAAAAAGAAGAGCAAACTGAACCCAGAGCAAGAAGAAAGAGAATAAAAAATATTATAGTAGACATAAATACTATGGAGAACAGTAAAACAATAGAGAAAATAAAATTAAAGGTACATTGTTTGAAAATGTCAAGAAAATTGAAAAGTATTTATCTAGACCAGGGGTTGGCAAACTGCGGCTCGCGAGCCACATTTGGCTCTTTGGGTACATACATATGGCTCTGCAGTAAAATTGAAAATGAAAATAAAACTATCATAGTTTCACTTGTAAAATTTTTAAAGGATATTATTCACATAATGGTGAGTTCATTTGTTTTATGGCTCTCAAATAATTTTTAAATTGTTGTGTGAAACAGGATTGGCTCTTCCATCTCAAAAGTTTGCTGACCCCTGATTTAGACTGACCAAGAAAAAAAGAGAGAAGGCTGAAATTAGCAAATTATGAGTGAAAGAGGAGACACTGATCCTACAGAAATAAAAACCATTATAATCAAATTCTGTCCACATACTATACCAACAGATTAGATAATCTAGATGGAACGGACAAATTCTCAGAAAGGAACAAAGAGTTGAAATGGACTAAAAAAATAGAAAATATGAATATAACAAGTTAGAGATTAGATTTGTAATAAAAAAAAAACTTCCCACAAAGAAAATCCCAGGTCAAAATGGCTTCACTGGTGAATTCTACCAAATTCTATCAAGAGAATTAACACTAATCCTCATAAGCTCTTCCAAAAAACAAAGAGGAAGGAATACTTCTGGACTATTTCTATGAGGCCATATTACACCAATACCAAAATGAGACAAAGACATCACAAGAAAAGAACATTATAAACCAATATCTCTTATAGATGCAAAAATTCTCAAGAAAACACAAGCAAACTGAATCAAGCAATGTATTAAGAAGATTCTACACCATGTACAAGTGGAATGTATCCTAGGAATGCAAGATTGTTCAACATACAAACATTAGTTACGGTATTTTGCCATGTATAATGTTCACTTTTTTGTCCAAATTTGTGAGAGAAAAATAAGGATGCACATTATACATAGGTAGTACTAATTTCATATCTATATAAATGTTTTTAATTTTTTATTTATGCTTATGAGTTAAAAGTGTACCTCTAGAAATCAATAGTGATATCCATATGCAAAATAATACCCTGGAATACGATAATGGGTTTTGTTGTATGACAAACTTGCAACAGCGAAGAGTTCTTGGCCTTCTATGATGTGTAAATATCGTAAAGTGTTACTCGTACATAAAATTTCTTGTACCATAATATGTTAAAAAATAAATGCTAGGAGTTGGCCGAGTGGCTCGTTGGTTAAGAGTTGGCTTGGGAGTGTGAGCTCTGAGTAGCAGGGCTGCTGGTTCGCATCCCACATGGCCAGTGATGCCGCGCCCTGTACAGCTCAGATGGTGAACAACAGCTTGACCTGGAGCTGGGCTGCTGTGAGTCGCCGGTAACAGTGTAGGCTGCAGTGGAGTTGCAGTGGGCTCCCGTAAGCTACCGTGAGTGGCTGGTAGCCAGCGTGAGCGGCTGGCAGCCGGTGTGAGCTTCCGTTAGCCGCCATTCAATGGCCGGCAACTGATCTGTCTCAGCTCAACCAGGAAGAGCACAATGATCTCAATACCAACATGGGCCAGTGAAATGACGTCCTCCACAACTAGACTGAAGAACAAAAGGACAGCAACTTGTCTGTTCCCCTGTCACAATTCCCCAATGCTGTTCCTTCCCCCAATTCCTCAATAAAATCTTAAAAATAAATAAATAAATGCTAAAATTCCTTCATAATACAAAAAACAAGTATGTAAATGTAAACAAATAAAATTTTGAATTAAAAAATTGAAATGAAAGATTTGTTTCCCTGAAAGTTTGGGCCAAAAACATGGTTGCACATTATACATGGGAGCACATTATACACAGCAAAATATGGTAATGTAATGCTATTATATTACATTAATAGATTAGAAGACAAAAATGACATGATTATACCAATAGATGCAGAAAAAAACATTTGACATAGTCCAACACTCTTTCATGATAAAATTATTCAACAAACTAGGAAAAAAAGGAAACTTCCTCACCAGATAAAGTCCAGCAATATACAAAAACTGCATGGCTAAAATCATACTTAATGGTGAAACACTGTATGCTTTCCCCCTAAGATCAAGAACAAGACAGGAAGTCTTCTTTTGTCACTTCTATTCAACATTGTACTAGAGGTTCTACATAGGGTAATTAATCAAGAAAAAGAAATAAAATACATCCACATTGAAAAGGAAGAAAAAAACGATCTCTTTGCAAATTATATTATCTTGTATATAGAAAATCCTAAGGAATAAACACACACACACACACACACACACACACACACACACATTATTAAAACTAATCAAGTTCAGCAAGATTGCCTGACATAAGATAAATATACAAAGATTAGTTGTATTTCTATATATTAACAATGACCTATTAGAAATGAAATTAAGAAAAAATTCTTTATACAGTAGAGTCAAGAAGAATGAAATATTTAGGAAATAATTTTTAAAAAGAAATGAAATACTTGTACATGGAAAACTACAAAACATCATCAAAGGAAATTAAAGAAGACCTAAATAAATGGAAAGAGAACTCATGTTTATGTATCAGAAGACTTAATATTGTTAAGGTGGCAATACTCCCCAAATTCCCCAACAGATTCAGTATAATCCCTATAAAAAATCTCAGCTTCCTTTATTTGTAGAAATTGACTAGCTGATCCCAAATTTCACATGGAAATTCAAAGGATCTAAAAGTAAAACAAAAACAAAAGCAAAATAAACAAAAAACAAACAAAAAACTTGAATAAGAAGAACAAAATTGAAGGAATTCACAGTTCCTAATTTCAAAATTTACTACAACCTACAGTAATCAAGGCAGTGTTGAACTGGCATAAGGATAGAAATATAGATCAATAGAATAAGCTCTTACATGGTCAATTGAGTCTTGACAAGGCTGCCAAGACAGTCTAATTGAGGGGAAAAGAAGTTCAACAAATGGTTCTGAGACAACTGGATATCCATATTCAAAAGAATATATATTGTACTTCACACAATATACAAAAATTAATTCAAAATGAATCATAGGCCTAAATAAATGAGCTAACACTATAAAACTCTTAAAGAAAACACAGGAATAAATCCTCATGACCTTGAATTAGGCAATGGCTTCTTAGATATGACATCAAAAGAATGAATGACAAAAGGAAAAAATAAATAAATTGGACTTCATCAAAACTAAAAACTTTTTGCTTCAAAGGACATCATCCAAAAAATGAAAAATCTACAGAAATGAAGAAAATATTTTCAAATCATATATCTGATAAGAGACTCTATTCAGAACATATAATTAACTGTTATGACTCAATAATAAAATAATAATATAAAGACAATTAAAAATGAGCAAAGAATTTGAATAAACATTTCTCCAAAGAAGATATACAAATGGCCAATAAACACATGAAAAGATGTTCAACCTCACTAGTCACTAGAGAAATAGAAATTGAAACCACAATGAAATACCACTTTGCACCTACTAAGATGACTAAAATAAAAAAGACAGACAATAAAAAGTGTTGACAAAGATGTAGAGAAATTTTAACCCTGGTACATTCATTACTAGTGGCATTGTAAAACGGTGCAGCCTCTTTGGAAAATAGTTTGGCAGTTCCTCAAAAAACTTGAACTTAGATTTACCATATAACCCAGCAATTTCACTCCTAGGTAATACCCAAGAGAATTGAAAACACATGCCTATAAAGACATTTGTACATGAAGGTTTCCAGCAGCATTATTCATAATAGCCAAAGAGTGAAAATAACCTATATGTCCATCAACTGAAGGTGGATAAATAAAATGTGGTCTATCCATACAAGTGGAATAAAAATTTGTCTATAAAAAGGGATGACGTACTTATGCATGCTACGACCTGGATGAAACTTGAAAACATTAAGCTGAGGGAAGAAACCAATAAAGAAGACTACATGTTGCATGATTCTATTTATAAGAAATGTCTAGTATAGGGGATGGGGAGAAAGAGGAATGGGGAGTGACTGTTAATGGTTTCAGGTTCCTTTTTGGGATGGTGAAATGTTCTAAAATTAATAGTGGTGATGTTGACGGTTGCACAGTTCTGTGAATACATGAAAAACCACTGAATTGTATCTCTTAAACATGAATTTAGTATGGTATGTGAATTATATCTCAATAAAGCTATAATAAAATTTGGGCAGTTGTGGTGTTCACCCCTTCCCCCCACTTTTTTTTTCACTAGTGGGACAATTCAGAAGTTACCATGCTGGCATCTCTGGCAGAAAACGATGGTGACAGCAAATGACATTTCAGAAATGGCTTTTAAGGCACCATGAGCAATAGCCTGAGGATAATCAGAGTTGTTAGTCTATGCTCCTACCCTGGGAACTGAAATCAGCCTGATTCTGTCTATCATGGACCCTGGTGACGTGAGTTGTTGACGAATGCTCTGTAAAGTTTAACATCCCCTGTTATACTTTAAATATACAATCCAATCAACAGTATCTTTCAAACTTAGGCTATTTTGAACATAACTAAAGTAGAACTTTAAAATTAGAGGAACTTGAGGCCCTCTGGTCACTGGCCAAAGGGGGAAAATCAGTTTTTATGACCTGGAAATTCATTCAGTACTAAAAGAAAATGGCTTCTTTAGATGAGAATAAGGGAGAGGCAAAATAACTAAATCTAAGGTTCTAGGTAAGTACAAAGCAACAACTTCTCCTGCTTCCTCCTTTTGTCTGCTAGGATTATATTTGGGGATGCTATGGCTTCATCCAATAGTGGCTCTGTATGCTTTAAAGATGGGTTAACTTCTCAAAATCTGAGATAGAATACCTGTATTGCTGCTTTTAAATTTATATTGATATCCTGTTTTTTTGGGGGTTTTTTTGCCTCTGGGGAAAAAAGGACCCAAACTCAGGTCATTACGTTGTCAAATATGCCCTAGATACCTTTGTATATGGAGGAAGGAAAAGTCATTCACAGCTGCTTTCTCAATTAATACTGCTCTTCATCACTGCATTTGCTCCTTCCAGCTTAACCTCTCTATTTCCTGAGTGGCTTTTCAATATTCCAAACCAAAGTTCCACTTCCTTAAGGAAAACCCAAGGAGGCACTTTTCCCAGAAAGTATTGAAGCCTCTGACTATACATTCTCAAAGCCTTCTGTGGGTTACTGGGAAGGGACACACATGTGCACCTGATCTTAACAAGCTCTAAGTCTATATTGTGGTGTTCAGTGGCTGCCAGACAGCTCCGTCTAAGAGTGGAAAAAATGCACCAACCTCAGCTTTCTCGGCTTTCACTGGCTATATCTCCCTCCCCTTCTCTCTGCAGCCTCCCCATTGTCATTCTTCTGCTAAGGCCTCCAGTCCCAGGCAGGTGCCATTGGGGAATTGCGGATCAGCACAGTGTGCTTCTCCTGGTTTTGTGTGCAGCATGTCTTCACAATTTCCCTACTCTGGTAGGCAGCACTCATCAATCAGCCCCACAGCCCCACCACTGAGATTCTTTATAAGGAGCACGCTTTCCTTAGTCATAGCCACTTGTGTAAGAAATGTTTTCTCTCATGAGTTACTTGATATGCAGTACAGTCATTCCTTCTGTTCTGAAAAGCTCGCCCTGAATAGGATGGTATAATTCCAGGATGCTCAGAACCATAATATCTTTAGTTTTTTGTGTTTCTAAAACAAATTTTATATTTGTAAAAGGGACCAAGTTTGATGAGTGGCAAGCAGTGAAGACTAAAGTGTTACTTGAGTGACATCGTTGCTATAACAAAAAGCCATATAATCTTCCCTGTTCTGTACCTACTAAATCTTCCAAAGGGTTAGAAAAATATTTCATTTCTCTTTGGCTTTCTGATAATACCAAATAACACACCAAATGGAAGTAGTCTTACAGTTTCTTTAGATAAACATTTCTCAAACTAGTGGTTATTGCATATTTGTTCTTGGGTGATGTTAATATTTAGTCCTGGAAAACAGAAAGGTTCCCATGATCAAATAAATGTGAAAAATTTGGGTTAAATAAAAATAAATTGATGTCTTTCTTTAAGGGCTTCATAGAATCTTTAATAATACTACTGTGTTTTTTTTAACTTCTCAGATGCAGCTATGGCAAACAGGTTTGTCTCTGGAATGAATACTTATATCTCAAGAAGCTAGTGTTCTAGGAAAGAGTTTGTGAAATGAGGTTTTAGATTTATACCCTTGAACCTAATATAATAATTAAGGAAGAACATTTTTAATAAATAAGACTAGATTCTAATTGTGGGCCCTCTCCCAATTAACTTCATTTATAATAAGGACAATAATACTTGCTACAAATGGTGTGAAAATTAAATAAAAATACAGTGCTCAACAGTAAAGAAATTAAAACAATCATCCAAACCCTCCCCAAAACTCAAGTCCAGGACCAGATGGCTTCACTAGTGAATTCTACCAAACATTCAAGGATGATTTAACACCTGTCCTCAAACTCTTCCAAAAAAAGCTGAAGAAGAGGCAGGACTTCCTAACTCATTTTATGAGGCCAACATTACCTGATACCAAACCTGGTAAGGATAATGCAAAAAAAAGAAAACTACAGACCAATATCTCTGATGAATACAGATGCAAAAGTCCTAAACAAAATACTACTAGCAAGTTGAATACAAGAATACATTAAAAAGATTATACATCATAGTCAAGTGGGGTTCATTCCAGGGGTGCAAGAATGGTTCAAATATGCAAATTGATCAATGTGATACATCACATAAACAAAATAAAGGATAAAAATCATATGATCTTATCATTAGATGCAGAAAAAGCATTTGACAAGATACAATATCCATTTATAATTACAACATTTAATAAAATGAGTACAGAAGGAAAGTACCTCAATATATTAAAGACCATATATGACAAACACTCAGCTAATGTATCATACTCAATGGTGAAAAACTGAAAGCTTTTCTTCTACTACCAGGAACAAGACAATGATGTCCCCTCTCACCACTGTTATTCAACATAGTATTGGAAGTCCTAGTCAGAGTGATCAGGCAAGAGAAAAACAAAAGGCATCCAAATTGGGAATGGAGTCAAATTGTCACTTTTTGCAGAGACATGATTCTTTATATAGAAAACCTTAAAGATGCCACCAAAAAACTATTAGAAACAATAAACAATTATAGTAAAATTATAGGATACAAAATCAATGTACAAAAATCCATTGTGTTTCTATAACAATAAAATTTCAGAAAAAGAAATGAAAAAAGCAATTCCTTTCGCAATTGCATCTTAAAGAATAAAATACCTATGGATAAACTTAACAAAGGATATGAAGGACCTATACACTAAAAACTATAAGACATTAAAAAGATACTCTGTGTTCATGAATTGAAAGAATCAACATAGCTAAAATGGCCATATTACCCAAAGCAATATACAGATTTAATGCAATCCCCATAAAAATCCCAATAGCATTTTTTTTCTAGAAATAGAACAAGAAATCATCAGATTTGTATGGAATCACAAAAGACCCTGAATTGCCAAAGCAATTCTGAGAAAAAAGAACAAGGCCACAGGTATCACATTCCCTGACTTCAAATTATACTACAAAGCAACAATAATCAAAACAACATGGTATTTGCAAAAACCAGAGACACAGACCAATGGAACAGAATCGAGAATTCAGCCATAAGCCCACATATATAGGCAGATAATTTTCGACAAAGGAGAAAAAAAAATACAATGGAGAAAAGAAAACCTCTTCAATAAATGGTGCTAGGAAAATTGGAAAGCCACATGCAAAAGAATTAAGCTAGACTGCTATCTGTCACCATACACCAAAATGAACTCAAAATGGATCAAAGACCTAAATATAAGACCTGAAACAATAAAATGTATAAAAGAAAACGTAGGTACTAAACTTTTGGATCTTCGGTTTACAGAAGATTTTATGAATTAGACCTCAAAGGCAAGGGATGTAAAAACAAAACCAAATGAATGAGACTATCAAATTAAAAAGCTTCTGCACAGCAGAAAAAAACCATCAACAAAACAAAGAGGCAATCAATCAAATGGGAGAACATATTTGCGAACAACATCTCTGATAAGGGACTAATACCAAAATACATAAAGAACTCATACAACTCAACAACAAAAAGACAAACAATCCAATTAAAAAATGAACAGACACTTTTCCCAAGAAGACATGCAAACGGCCAACAAACATATATAAAAAAATGTTCAACTTTACTAGCTAATAGGGAAATGCAAATCAAATCCACAATGAGATACTGTCTCAAACTGTTAGAATGGCTATTATCAATAAGACAAGTAATAACAAGTGTTGGAGAGGCTGAGGAGATAAAAGAACTCTCATACACTGCTGGTGGGAATGTAAACTGGTACATCCATTATGGAAAACAGTATGGAAGATCCTCAAAAAATTAAGAATTGGGCCGGCCTAGTGGCATATTGGTTAAGAGTTGGCTTGAGATGCCAGCTCTGAGCAGCAGGGCCCCAGTTCGGATCCCACATTAGGGCCAGTGATGCTGTGCCCTCTACAGCTAAGATGGTGAACAACAGCTTGACCTGGAGCTGGGCTGCCATGCATTGCCGGCGATGGCGTAGGCTGCAATGGGGTGCCATGAGCTACCATGGCAGCCAGTGTGAGCTGCCAAGAGCCGCTGTGAATGGCTGTCCAGTGGCCAGCGACTGATCTGCCTCACCTGGGAAGAGTGCAATGATAATACCAACATGGGCCAGTGAAGCGACAACTGACCCTCTACAACTAGGCTGAAGAACAAAAGGACAGCAACTTGTCTGTTCTTCTTTCCCGATTCCCCAATAAAAAAATCTTTAAAAAAAAAAGATTAAGAATAGAATTACCATATGACACAACAATCCCTCTTCTGGGTATTTACCAAAAAATTTGAAAACATTTATCCGTAAAGATATATGTACCCCTATGTTCACTGCAGCATTATTCATGATGGCCAAGACATGGAAACAACCAATGTGTCCTTCGATGATTGGATAAAGAAGATGTGGTACACATATATAATTGGACTATTACTCAGCCATAAGAAAAGATGCCATTTGTGACAACATGGATGGATCTTGTGTTTATCGTGCTAAGTGGAACAAGTCAGATAGAAAAAGTCGAGGACCATACGATTTCACTCATGTGTAGGATATAAAACTGAAAGTAGCAAGTGAACAAGACAAACAAATAAGCAAATACTCATAGACACAGACAACAGTTTAGTGGTTACCAGAGGGGAAGGGGGAAGAGGGAATGGTAAAAGAGGATAAAAGGGGCTCAAATATATGGTGATGGAAGGAAAACTGACTCTGGGTGGTGAACACACATTGCAATACAAAGAGGATGTATTATACAATTGTACACTTGAAACCTATGTAATTTTACTAACCAATGTCACCCCAATAAATGTAATAAAAAAATTAAATGAAATATATGTATACTAGATAATAAAATCCCAGACATCTAGTAGTCCTTCAATAAATGGGAGTTATTAATATATTCCATTTATAGTAATTTTTAATCTTGTATTTTAAAAAAATTCCTATCTTTTGCATATGTTTTGTAATATATTAACATAGCATTAGGGCCGGCCGAGTGGCATGTTGGTTGGGAGCTGGCTTGGGATGCCAGCTCTGAGCAGCAGGGCCCTGGTTCGGATCCCACATTAGGGCCAGTGATGCTGCCCTCTGCAGCTAAGATGGTGAGCAGCAGCTCGACCTGGAGCTGGGCTGCCGTGAGTCGCTGGCGACGGCATAGGCTGCAGTCCCTGCTGCAGTGGGCTGCCATAAGCTACCGTGAGTGGCCAGCAGCCAGTGTGAGTGGCCGGCAGCTGGTGTGAGCTGCCAAGAGCCGCTGTGAGCGGTCGTCCACAAACCGGCGACAGATTTGCCTCACCTGGGAAGAGCGCAATGATCACAATGCCAACATGGGACAGTGGGGCGGTGTCCTCCACAACTGGACTGAAGAGCGAAAGGACAGCAACTTGTCTGTTCCCCTTCCCTGATTCCCCAACGCTGTTCCCCTCCCCCAATTCCCCAACAAAATCTTTTAAAAAAACAAACAAAAAAACCATAGCATTATATTTAGGGAAATTATAAACAAACGAATGTTGGAAGTTGTGCTAAAATTTTTAATTAATAGGGGTATGTGATAAAAAATGTTGGAGGCTCAGTGGCCTCCAGGATAAAGCTCAAATTCTTTAGTATAAAATTTAAGTCCCCTGTGAACCTTCTAGCCCCATTTCTTCCCCTGCCTCACTTCTACCAAATTAACCAAACACACAAGTACGTTTCATAGCTTCCTTGTCTTTGCTCATACTATTCCTTCTGCCTGAAATTCCTGACACCTCGTTCAGCCCCCCACCTTCCACTTGGGGACCACTTATTCATCACTCAAGGCTCAGCAAAGGAGTTACCTCCTGGATGACTCCTTTCCTGAACCTCCTGAATATCCAGAGGTATACCAGATGACTCTCACCTGAGACTTTTATTGGGCTCTTGGGATTTGTAACTTGTCTGGAATATATTTGACTTCATTTACTAGTTTGTATTTCTCTGAAGGACAAATGCCTTATCTTAATCTTTTTTGTTCTAGCACCTAGTATGTCTCCTGATATGTGTTTCATAAATATTGATTACTTATGCAAATATCAAATCAGTTGTAAGAGTAGTGCTATAGTGTTAAAATCTCCAGGCAAATGCAAAGATTCATTCATTCTTCTTATTATTATTATTATTTTAAGATTTTATTGGGGAATTGAGGGAGAGGAACAGACAAGTTGCTGTCTTTTTTTTCTTCAGTCTAGCTGTGGAGGACATCGCTTCACTGGCCCATGTTGGTATTATCATTGTGCTCATCCCAGGTGAGGCAGATCGGTTGCTGGCCACTGGACGGCCGCTCATGGCAGCTTTTGACAGCTCACGCTGGCTGTTGGCCACTCACACTGGCTGCCAGCCACTCACGATAGCTCATGTCAGCCCACTGCAGCAGGAGCTGCAGCCTACGCCATTGCCGGTGACTCATGGAAGCCCAGCTCCAGGTCGAGCTGTTGTTCACCATCTTAGCTCCAGAGGGCACAGCATCACTGGCCCTAATGTGGGATCCGAACCAGGGCCCTGCTGCTCAGAGCTGGCATCTCAAGCCACCTCCTAACCAATGCGCCACTTGGCCAGTCCAAGAGTCAATATTGTTAACATTTGTTAAATTCTGATTGATTTCAGTGGAATATCTTTCTTAAAAATCTTGACTAAGCAACATGAGCAAAATAATTCTAATCAACAATTGTAGGCACTGGTTTTCAGCCTTGGCTGCACATTTCACCTGGGAACTATAAAAAATACCTAAGCCCAGGCCCTAGTCACAGGAATTTCAATTCAATCAGTAGGGGATGAGGTCCAGGCATCTGTGCTTTTTAAAAGCTCCCAGATGGTTTTCATGTGCAGCCAGCGCTGGGAACCACTGCTCTAAGTATCATGGATAGACAAAGAAAGGTGGTTGGCTAAACCTGAGTCAGAGTGAGTGCTTTTCCTAAAAATGCAACTGGAACTGTTAAGTCTTTAGTACCCTGTCTGTGTAAGGTTAGAATCCATCTTTGGGGGGAAAACCCACAAATTGCAATTATTTATTGAGACCAAACTACTGAGTCACTTGGATGAAAATGTGAACGTTTTAGACTCCCCAGCATGGGTTCACTAACAATAGATCATGTCACAGGAATGGGAACAATTTCTTGAAAGGAATGGCTAATGATATTGACAAAGGCAGAGCAGAGGATAAACTTTGTGAGGTCATGGAGCACGAAGGTTGAATAAGGTGACAATGCACTTGCTGATTGCAATGAAATAAAAAAGGCCTTGGGTTATCACTTTGAGAAGGGTGAAATGTCTATTACTGTATTTCCCCATGTATAAGACGCACCCTTTCCCGAAAAATTTGGGGTCTAAAAACTGGGTGCGTCTTATACAGTGGTTGTAGATTTTTTACTTGCATTTCCCACAAGTGATGAGGAGTTGTATGAATTTTATGATGAATAAAACTTGAGTTCAATAATTTTATGTAATACATTTTTTTTCAAATTTCAGGTCCCAAAATTAAGGTACGTCTTATACATGGGAGTATCTTATACATGGGGAAATATGGTACATTGTTTTGTACACCTGAGACTAATAAAAATACATTTAAAAAAAGGCCTTGGTGAGGAGGAGGTGGGGGTTCATGGTATTAAATTGTGTTGACTTTTAACAGGACAACTTATAGGAAAGCATTCTGAGAATATAAAGGATGACACATTTGTAAAGAATTATTATTTTTATTAATATTATAGTCAGGGTGGGTTGGCTCTATCTAAAATACTCTCTGGGAAAGAGTGTATCTCAATTAGATTACACAGTAAACAAAAAGGCAAAAGTTTGTGAAGTGTGATCCTGATTTTGCAACTAACACTTTTTTTTTCTTCCCTTTTTGTTTTCACCTAAGGACTTTAAGAAAACTGAGTGAGGTGTCAAATTAGCTTCAAACTGCATATCTGGGTGAAAACTTTAGGTGAGCATCAGCTAACACTAGCCCAGAGTATATGTCATTTGAAGTTTCTATAAGGATGTTTTGAGAAACCTTACTGGAGTTGGTGTATATGTTGTCAATATTGTACTTTTTAGAGAATGACAGTGTAGAGCTGGTAAATAAGCCATTATTCATTTGTGTCCAAGGCAGGCTTTCTAGATAGAAATTAACTTTTGAATCACATACTAATTTAGGCACTGATGCTTTGGAACTGGTAACAATTTAGCCTATAACCAGCTGAAGTTTCTTTTGTGCTAAGAAATTTGTTAAGTAAATTCATGGTGTGCCAAAGATTGCTGCAGTTAATCTTTTCAAGAGAGTATTTCCAAGCACTTAAGTGACATGTGTTACAAATCACAGCACTCAGGGACTAGTCACAAAGGAGGCCTATCCGTTCATTGAAGTTGGGCAGGCGGGACCTCTAGTGGCAACTGTTAGTTAGCAGTTAGACTTGGTGTTAACATTTTAGAAAGCACAAGTTGCATTTCTTTTAAATTGTGCTTCATATAATTCAGACTAATACTCCCCCAATAACCCCCAAATAATTAAGCTTTGCATGCACCAATTCCTTGATGTTCAAAATTGTCTCAAGTTCTGTGTACACATTTCTTGGAGGAATACTCCCAAAGAAAATGGTTTCAAAGATTCCCTGGTAGAATGGACCCTCTGATCTCTTAAAGTAATGCTGCCTTTAAGGCATGAAACAAGGCAAACTAACGTTTTTAATTGGTTCTTGACTTGAATACAACTGACTTGTTCACAAATTGTACACAGATATCCCAAAATAACCACTTGTACTCTGAATTTGATCTTTGAAAGAACAGCTATGGATGATTTTGAGCAGCTGCTCTCCTACGGGAAGGGGGCGGGGGCGGGGGTTTCGACTGTATTTGTGGTGGCCCTAGCTAGTGCTAAGCTGCAGCATGTCCCTTTGCCTCATTCGACAGTTGAGTCCAGGCCCCCCACCCTGGGCAGGCCTGCAGTTACTCCTGACCCCTCTCCTCTGACAGCTGGGTCCTGTGGGGTCCACTGGCTGATAGGGGCTGTATTCCATCTGGACAGGAGTCCTTAGCCTAGCCTGATGGCCCCTCTATTCCTGTCTTTGCTCCCTTTGTGGTGGGGGTAGAACAGAGGGTGGTGTTGGGTGTGAGCAGGCAACCAGATGGGAGCCTGACCCTGTGGTCACAGGCTCACAGAAGGTGCAGCCCACTGAGGCACTTGGCTTCTCCTGTGGGGAGGGTGAGGAGGAAGAGTGAGAGAGAAACCCCCATCCTCCACTCTAATCTTGGCGTCTAGTGTGTTCTGAACCTGAGATCTTTCAGGGCTCAGCTGAAAATGTCACTTCATCAGGGCACGCCTCTGTCATCAAGGCCATGCTCTCTTATGTGCTTTTGTAGCTCACTATACATATGCCTATTAGCACTTATTACTATTATTTGTGCAAATACTTGTTTCTTATCTGTCCCTCTCAGCTGATTATAAACTTCAGGAGACCAGACACTGGTGTCTGTCTTGTTTATTTTTGTAGCCTTATGCACGAGACCTGAGTAAATACCTGTTGAATGAATGAGTGAATGAATGAATGAAAAACACAAGAATGTATGTATAAAAATGATCTTTGGAAATGACCTAACCTCTAGGAAGAAGAAAAAAATAAATCATGGATATCCATTTGGTTAAATATATCATTAAAAGACATTTAAAAAATGTTTGATAACATTGAAAAGTGTTTAGAATGTATGATTAAGTGGAAAAATTAGGATACAAAAATTAACATATGGCATGAGGTGTTTTTTTTTGGCATAAAGAAAATACAGTAGATTCTTACTAGTCACAGTAGCTCTAGTCTAAAGTCACCAGGAACACCAAATTACCAAATACTGACTCATTGCTCATAGGAGAAATACAGCCTTTGGTCACATTTTTGTGAACTGATACATGTATAACCTTATTTTACATAAGTTTCTGTTTAAAGACACCTGATTTAATATATATTGTTGATTCCTTAACACTGAATGAACAGCACAGCACCATAACTCCTGTCTGAATGAGCTTATCTTCCACACGCATTTTCTCTATTACACATCACAGACTGGTGCTCAGGAACCCTGGACAGCACTTCAGCACTCTAATTGGGGGTCATTTTAAACAGTGAAATCACACACACACACACACACACACACACACACACACAAAGCACAAAAATCTGAAAAATGTGACACTAAGTAGACTGCAAAAAGGACAGTTGTTTACAACGTGAGAGCTGAAACAAGAAGGCAGAGTATCGCCTGTTCAACCTTAGCTGGGAACGTGTGCGATGGTGACTCAAAATTTTGGCTGCTTTGTGCTTGTGCATGTCCATTAGTTATCAGGAGAGCATTGTGAGTATTGGTTCTGGGGTTACAATTAAGTTTTACTGAGTCGGTGAATTTGCAAATATGGAGTCTATGAAAAGTGGGGATTGACTGTATGTACTTTAAAAAAAAGGACAAAACTGAGGGGAAAGATGCCCTCAGGGTAGTATTATGGTGATTTGGGGGACATTGGAGGTGTATGGTGTGTGGCTTTGGGGAGAGGACTGGACGACAGTCGCCATTTTCCCTGTGTGTTGTCCTCCTCCCATGTAGCCTGCAGGTGGACGCCATCTTTCCTGTATTGAGCTTGCCTCCTATGCTTATGGCCAAATCTGAATCTGATTGGTTTGGTGAGCTCCACAGCTCTGCCCTGGTCTCTCTCTGGGACCCAGACCCACATAACTCTCCCAACGCCCAAGGCACTTTCAGCCAGCCCCACCTGCATTACACTTTCTTGAAAAACTATTGGAGTCCATGGTCCCCAGGCACATAGCCATTGGCCTTGGTGTGCTCTGAGACTTTTGTTGAGTAGCTCCAGGCCCAGCTCTGGCACCAAACCAGAATCGATATTAACCTGGCGACCACAACGCTTCCCATGTTAGTGGTTTCCTGAGACCCTGCCTCACCCAACTTGCATACCACATGAGATTTTATCAGTGGTGGAACCTTAAGGGAGCTGGCAGGTGGCAGCAGGCCTTGGGGTGTCCTAGCTTTTTTGAGGAGCTACCTGAGCTCAGTACTGGTGGCAGATGTCTCTGGTCCCCATCATGGCCTCTCCCACATGCCTCCAGGTTTATCACAGGCAGTGAACAACTGCAGGTCACTTTGTAGCTCCTCCCATGTAGTCTGCAGCCAGTCACGGCAGTAGGTGACCTGGGCCTACACTGGAGTTCCTCCCAAGAGGCCCCAGAACCAACATATTGGAGGTTGCCTTCAGACCACAGCAGAACACTGCCCAATTAACACCATAAGCAGCACACCCAAAGGGCAGTCTCAACGGGGACCCAGAGCCAACTGGGGTGAATCCCACTTAATGGGCTAAGCCCCCCGCATAGCAGCCCATAAGCTGTGGATGGGGCCAAACCCCACACCAGTCAGCCTGAGGGTCAATCTCACCCACTGACATGACAATAACAATCAGGTCTCAACTATAACAGGAGGATACACACAACCCACACAAGGGACACTCTGGAACACCCAGCACAGGTGACCAGAGAGACTGTGCCAGGGCCCCACAGGGCACCTACTACATAAGGTGCTACCTACTACAACAAGACTGGGAGACATAGCAGATCTACCTAATACATAGAAACAAACACAGAGAGGCAGCCCAAATGAGAAAACAAAAAAATACACCCCTAATGAAAGAGCAAGAGAAAACGCCAGAAAAAGAATTAAAAGAAATGAAGGCAAGCATCTACCAGATACAGAGTTCAAAACAATGATTATAGGGCCGGCCGAGTGGCGCGATGGTTAAGAACTGGCTTGGGATGCCAGAGGGCCCCGGTTCGGATCCCACATATGAGGGCCAGTGACACTGCCCTCCACAGCTAAGATGCTGAACAACAGCTGGGCTGCCATGAGTCGCAGGTGGCGGCGTAGGCTGCAGCCCCTGTGGCAGTGGGTTGCCGTGGGCTACCATATGTAGCCAGCAGCCAGCGTGAGCGGCCAGCAGCCACAGTGAGCGGCTGTCCAGAAGCCGGCGACTGATCTGCCTCGCCCGGGGAGAACGCAATGATGGTGCCAACTTGGTCCAGTGAAGCAACGTCCTCCACAACTAGATTGAAGAACAAAAGGACAGCAACTTGTCTGTTCCCCTTCCCCCAATTTCCCAGCACTGTTCCCATCCCCCAATTCCCCAATAAAAATCTTTAAAAAACAACAACAACAACAAAAAAAACAATGATTATAAGGATGCTCAAGGAACTTAGTAAGAACTTCAACAAAGGGATAGCAAGCTTAAACAAGGACATAGAAACCATAAGAAAGAACTAGTCAGAAGTGAAGAATACAATAAATGAAATGAAGTATGTATTAGAAGGAATCACTAGCAGACTAGATGAAGCAGAGGAATGAATCAGCTATTTGGAAGAAAAGGTAGCAGAAAACATCCAATAAGAACAGAAAAAAAAATGAGGATAGTTTAAGAAACCTCTGGGACAACATCAAGCATAACAACATTTGCATCATAGGGGTACCAGAAGGAAAGAGAGAGAGAGCAAGGGACTGAGAACCTATTTGAAGAAATAATGACTGAAAACTTTCCTAACCTGGTAGAGGAAATAGACATACAAGTCCAGGAAACACAGATGGTCCCAAACAGGATGAATCCAAACAGGCCCACACCAAGAACACATTTTAATTAAAATGGCAAAGGCTAAAGACAAAGAGAGAATATACAAAAGCAGCAAGAGAAAGGCAACTAGTAACTTATAAGGGAGCTCCCATAAGAGCTGATTTCTCAACAGAAATTTTGCAGGCCAGAATGTGATGAAAAGCAAGGACCTACACCCAAGGGTACTCTATCCAGCAAGGCTATCAAAATCGAAGGACAAAGAGCTTCCCAGACAAGAAAAGGCTAAAGGAGTTCCTCACCACCAAACCAGTATCACAAGGAATGTTAGAGGGATTTCTTTAAGACAAAAAAAAGAAAAATCGAAATTATGAATAATAAAATGGCAATAACTACATACCTATCAACAATTACTTTCAATGTAAATGGATTAAATGCTCCAATCAGAAGACATAGGAAGATTGAATGGATAAGAAAACAAAGCCCTCACATATGCTGCCTACAAAAGACTCACTTCAGGTTGAAAGACACAAACAGATGGAAAGTAAAGGGATGAAAAAAGATATTTCTTGAAAATTGAAATGAATGAAATAAACCAAAGCTGGGGTAGCAATAATAATACCAGACAAAATAGACTTTAAAACAAAGGCTATAACAAGAGAAAAAGAAGGACCCAGTCATCCCACTTCTGGGCATCTATCTGAAGAAACCCAAAATGCTACTCGAGGGGACATGTGCATCCATATATTCATTGCAGCATTATTTATAATGGCCAAGATGTGGAGGCAGCCTAAGTGTCCGTCAATGGAAGAATGAATAAACAGGAGGTGGTACATATATACAATAGAATATTGCTTGGCCATGGAAGGGAATAGGTTCTTGCCATGTGCAGTGGCATGGATGGATCTGGAGGGCATTGTGCTGAGTGGAGTATGTCAGACAGAGAAAGACAGATGCAATGTGATTTTGCTTATATATGGAATCTAAAGAACAAAATAAACAAAACATAAACAAATTCATAGATACGGAAAACATGGCAAGAGAGTTGGGGGGTGTGAAAAAAGGGGAAGGGGTTAAGAAGTACAAATTGATTGTTACAAAGTAGTTATGGGGATGTAGGCTATAGCATAAGGAATATAATCAATAATATTGTAATAACTATGTATTGTGTCAGATGGGTACTAGATTTATCAGGGTGATAGATGGGAAGAGGTTGGGGGCAGAGTGAAAAACTTGAAGGGATTAAGAAATACAAATTGGTAGTTACAAAATAGTCATGAGGATATAAAGTACAGCATAGGGAATATAGTCAATGACATGGTGATAATTAAGTATGGTGCCAGGTGGGTACTAAACTAGTCAAGGGGATCACTTTTTCAATTATATAAATTTCTAACCACTATGTCATACACCTGAAATTAATATAAAATAATATTGAATGTCAACTGTAATTTAAAAAATTTAAAAAGGCGGGGAAGGTGAAGGGGAATAAGAGGTTCAAATTTCCAGGTATAAAACAAGGAAGTCATGGGGATGCATTGTACAGCACAAGGAATATAGTCAATAATATTGTGATAGTGTGGTACGGTGCCAGATGGTTGCTGGGCTTCACTTCTTTAGGTATATAAATATTGAATAACTATAATATTGTATGTTAGCTATATTTTTGATAAAAATCTTTTTAAAAACCAAATTGAACCATAATTTTGAAAGTTGCTTTGAATGCCTCCTTACAAGATATTTTTGAGTGGCCAATGTGTCATTCTACAGTCAGAGGCAGGAGACTCTCAGAGCAAAGGCTTCAAACTGACCAGGAGAAAGAGACAGAAAAAGAACACGAGCCAGCTCGGCAAACATCACTCGGCCACCTGACGAAGGTGCCAAAGGGATGGCTTCCTCTAGAAATCCTTGCCTTCAGCTACTCATCCCCTCATTCTCTGCCAAGTCTGGGTTAGGGGCGCTTCTCCTATTACAGCCCTTCCCACACTGTGCTGTAATGACCTTCATAACGACCTTGGCATGTGTTTGCACTCCCACCTTTAAGCTCTGAGAAGGCAAGGGCTGAGAGTAGCTTGTTCGCCACTGCATTCCACCACCTGGCACAGTGCTTTGCACACAGTGAGGGTCAAATAAATATTTGTTTAATACAGATGGAGTGATCATGCATCAAGCACCCCAGCAGAGAGCCACTCCTGTCAGTTCTCATCTTTCAATAGGAAACACCAAAACCTCATCCAAAAATGCTGGAGTTCAAATGAGAAAATTTTAGTCTTAAAAACAGGACAAGATTTCTTAGTTTCAGGCAAGTAGACACCACAGAAATAAGAATCTGCCTCCGTCTGATAAGCAAATAAAATTCTTGTTTCCTTTTGCATTCTTGCAGTTGCACATTCTGCTCAGCAGTTTCCGGTTTGGGATTACTGGGGAGGACACTGCTGTATCGTGAAGTGTCCATAAGCAGAGATAGCAGAACTCAATTCCTGAAATGTGCTCCTGTTTGATAAGGTGGATTGGATTGGGTCTGGTTCAGCCTTTAATCTGTTTCCATAGGCATCTGAGAATGTTCCAGACTCAAGGCTCTTTCAGTAGCTTTCTATTTGCAATGTGTGATTTTACAAAATGATAGCTGTATTAGTTTTCTACGGCTGCTGTAACAAGCGACTACAAAGTTAAGGGCTTAGAACAACACAAAGTTATTACCTTACAGTTGTGTATATCAGAAGTCTGACATGGATTTCCCTGGGCACATATCAAGGCGCCAGCAAGGCACATTCTATGCTAGAGGCTCTAGGGGAATCAATTTCTTTGCATTTTCCATTTTCAGAAGTTGCCCGATTTCCTTGGCTCATGCCCATCCGTCCTTCTTCATAGCCACCAACATCAGGCTGCATTCTCTTGCTGCCATCCCTTTGTTCCCACTTCTGATACTTTCGTCCACTTTTAAGGGCCCCTGTGATTACATTGGGCCCACCAGGATAATTCAGAATAATCTCTTTATTTTAAAAACAACTGTTTAGCAACCTTAATTCCATCTGTAGCCTTCATTTATCTTTGCCATGTTACCTAACATGCTCACAGGTTCTGGGAATTAAAACATGGACACCTTTGGGGCCATTATTCTACCTACTACAATTATATATACCCACAATTGTATATACATACAATCTAGAAAATATACGTGTCATTTTAAAAACTGTGTACCTATCCCAACTCTGCTCCCCTGAATCCCACTCCTCTAAAAAAAAAAGAAAAGAAAAACTATCCAAAGATCCAAAGCACCAAACCACAGAATGAAACAATTTTAGAGTTAAAAAAGTCAAGATCTGCTTATTATATGGATTTCAGAGATTAGGATCTCCTTAGTATCACTTGTGTGGGGGTTTATGTGTAGGAATCTCACCGCTCATAAGTTATTTCCATGAAGTTCCAATCACAGTATGAACAGATATGATCTTGTTATAATGCGCCTACTGTTTTTCCTGGAACTGTGCATACAAACCGTGTCTAGAACTTTCTTCTTAATCATTTCTCTCTCAGGAATTTTCTTTATCTTTCTCATTTGATTGGACAAGGCTTTCCCATCCCCCACTGCTTTTTTTCAACAGGCACAGACCATGGAACATTCCAACGAAACACAGGGTTCATGTGCAAATCAGTAATTTGAGATTGAAGGCTTTGTATTTTTCTATCAACCATCTCACCCACCTAAAAAAAATATATATGTTTTGGCTGCCTTGTAAAAAGAAAATGATCCTTCATTACTAAGGTAGGACTGAAGTGATGATTGTTCTGCTCGGTGCTTGTCCTTTATCTCTGTGTGATGCAGTTTCCCTTTACCTGGAGCCTTTCGCAGCTGTATGCGATGATGGCGTCCCTTCCTCGTTGATGGACTCGCCCTCCGTGTAAGGGATGTTTCCACCTGATTCTGCCGATGCATCATCCTAATTGTCTGGTTGTTACTGCCTTGCCACTTACCAACCGGTGGGAAATATTCCTTAGCTCTTCATCCGTAACAGAATTACAGCCTCTATCTTTAGAAATGATACATGTCGAGGGTTATTCATGTTTGTAATTACAAACCTCCTCGCAAAAGCACAATTATTAAAAACCTTTGGAAATGACATTTTGTCTCACTTCGCAGAACTTGCTGTTAGCCTCTCATGCTGGCATTGCTTTTGTTGCTGTAATTTCCACCTGCACTTCAATTGTAATTTAACATTATCTCCCTTCTCTCTAGCTTTCTACCTGGTTATAATGGTTAGGTCCCCTGCTGTTTATTCTTAAATACTTTCCCTTCTGTTCTGAATCTTACTGGGCTATTTTCTGTGGTTACAGCCCAGGAAGCAGCTGCAGCAACACTTGTGATAACTCGAGAGGGTTGGATTATCTCTGGTGCAGAACGAGTGAGGGAGAAGAGCTGGGAGGAACTTGGGAGATCATTCACACAAACCCATCATTTTCAAGATGAAGAAACTGAGGTTCTGAGAGGTTAAGTGAAATTGGTCATGATCACCTAGTTTCTTATTGGTGAGTTATGCTCTGGAAGAGGAGGTATGGATATATTCAGGGATAGACTCTTTTAAGTCTTGCAATTTACACTGATTAACCAATGCTCTGGATAACAGAGCTGGGTGGGAAGGGAGGTAACATTGTATGCCTCTTCTGAGCCAGGAGACACTGTGCTAGGTTCTTTGTATCAGGGGCCACATTAATATCCACAAACACCTGATGAGATAGGAATAATTACACCCATTTTATACTCACAAAAGAGGTCCTGGGATATTAAGCAACGGCCCAAGAGCACACAGAGAGGAAGTAACGACCGACCTTGTCTCCTTGACTTCCCACCCTTTCTCTTTCTACCACATCAGGGACAGAATAATAGATAATATTCTAAAGGCCGGCTGGAGCAAGCATGAACTGCTTTTAAAGGGTGAGGCATGAGCATGAGGGACTTTTAAGGTGGTCTGGAAACCTAAAGTGTTTGGGAAACATGAAGATGCTGTTAGAGACTATGCCTCATGATCTCTGCCATTTCCTCCATTCTTTCATCCTGAGCAAACCGGACCTGGCTAAGCAACGCCATCCAACTGCTAACAAAGAAAACTCAAACACTAGGAGGTAGGAAGCTGGAGCCTTCGCTTTAATACACGAATTTCCAATGTTAACTCTTCGAGGTTGTGTTGGGCCTCACTGGTCCATAGTGGCTCAATTTGGCTGGTGGCGTGGGAGGAGGGTTAAAGGAGAAAGGAAATGGAAAATGAAAGACGCTGTCTGCGTTTCTGTGGAGAAGGACACTGCCTTAGATTGCCTGTAGATGAACAAGAACTTGACTCTACAACTGGTTCTCTTCCTGAAATAACCAGAAACATGACATCAGAGGCATGGATTAAATACTGTCTTCTTATTCTTTAGTCGTTTAGTTTTTAGCGATTCCCATTGCTGCTGCAGAAACAGAGAGATGGCCGGAGAATAAAGGTCAGGGAATACTACGGAGGACAAGGGTCAGGTAAGGGAATCTCCCGATTTTCTGACCCGTGGGGCTATCTGAATGAGTCCCCCCCCCCGAATTGCGGGAGGACATGCAGTAGGAGCCCCTCCCCCCAGGATGCCTCATTCTCAACAGATAGCCTCTAGAACACTGGGAGTAGCATTAAGCCCTGAAAAGCCAAGAGCCAAAATGATGCTGGAACTAGAAACTCTATCTACAAGCACAGTGGAAAAGGTTGAGATTGTGAAAGGCTAAAGGAAGGTTGTCTTTCAAGAGGGCGAGGTGACCGTGTCAAGTGAGAGATGAAGTAAAAGTAGCGACTGAAGACGCATTAAGACCTTGAGGTCAGGTTTAAGTAGGAACTCCCTAAGAGTTCAGCCCCATAATGCCATATTGAGGGATCTCTATAAGATCGTCACACACAGTAGAGTGTCGCATCTGCCTGGGAAGGGTTATAGCTGTGGTCAAAGTAACTAGACTAGAGGTTTCAAAACCTGCTTTCTTATCACAATGACCCCAGTTAATTAAAAATTCAGATTTTTGAGTCCCTGTCTCCAAAATGTCTGATTCACCAATGGGAATAACCTTCAGGTAATTCTGTCATTGGAAACATCTAAGATAGGTAATCCTGCCTTCTGTAATTGTGGGTTTCTAGTGTGCTATTTCTTATGGTGCTTCTGAAGCATGCTTAATTTTGCCTTTTCCAGCTCGGAGATTCTTAACCTGAGTTTGTGGGACTCAATGGATAGGGCCCAGGGCGTCCAGGAACCCCCTGAGATTGTATGCAGAATTTCACATTTATATGAGCTATGTGCAAAGTCTCAAAGGAATCGGTGGTTCCCAAGGGATTTAGACCAGCTGTTCTACCCATCTCCTTCTGCCCCGACCTCCTAGTGCTGGCATATTGTTCCCTGCCCTGGCCAGTCTTCCTGGCTTCAACGGACAGTACATTTCACTTCTATTTTGGAACTTCGCATTGAACTATGAAACAGAGGATGACTAAGAAAAGGGGGTGGTGCACTGCCATGTTTCTGTTGAAATTAACTTCCTTCGGAAGGACAGGCCCGTGACAGCTTTCACAGAATACTGCTGTACCCTGTTGTAATGAGCAACTTAAAACAACAAAAAAAATCTATCCATTCCATCAAAACTCTACTGTCTCCATTTTTCCCTTGAAGCCTACCCCTTTGCTGACCCACCTTAAGCACAGCTCCAATTGTGCTACTTTACTTCTCTGGGTCCTGTGCTGCCCTCGTTGTGTTCTAACGTCCATAGAACAAGCCTGCTTCCTCAAGCGGGCATCTGTGCCCTTTACAATCTGACTGTCTCCTGCTGCTCCCCTAATTGTTCCATGTTCCAAGCTGACTGCGCTCCGTGCCGGTGCCCAAGCCCTGTCTGTGCCCCCTTCCCTCTGGCCTGCATGGCATGCCCTCCCTTTCCTCTCCATCTGTCACAGTTTTGCCCTCATTCAAGGCCTTCCTCCTGTCTGTCCCTCAGCCAGAAATTTCTTCTTCTCTGAACATCAATTGGACTTGGTTTGGATGGCTCTTACAGCATTTGTTACATATTGATTCATGTTCTATTATTCATGACTTGTGTTTCTCTTCTTCCTTACCAGATTCGAAGTCCTTTCCTAGTAGGGCCCGTGTTGATTTTAACTCTATCTGGCATGCTGCCTGTGTCACAGTATTGAGCATACCACAAGTCCTTAATAAAATCTGCCGGATACATTTAAAAACCTATAGATCTGGCGATATTAATTTAGAAAAATAATTCTATTTGTCTTTTGGTAATCTAAGTTGGACAGCTCGAGACCTGCATATAAATTGCATTTATTCTTGCTGAATTAGAAAAGGGGCCTGATGGCTTCGTTGAAATGTATACTTTAAAAATATTTACGTGAAGGGCCGGCTGAGTGGCTCAGTTGGTTAAGAGCTCACTCAAGAGTTTGAGCTCTGAGCAACAGCGGTTCGAGTCAGCCCGAGCTGAGCAGCCGTGAGCTGCCAACAGGTGGCGGGATGGCTCAGCTAAAAAAAAAAAAAAAATTTACGTGATTTCCTTTTTTCATAACACCTGTGAGGCTTGCAGCAGTGTAATATTTTTGTTCCCTTTTGGATGATGTATTTGCTGAGGTGAGAGGTGAGCGGAGATACCCAGGGCCACAGAGCAGGCAGGAGAGAATACTGGGGCTGGGACCCAGGCCTCCTGGGGACATATCAGCAAAGCGTAGCACTGACTGCTAAGAATGGAATACAAATATGTTCATGCACTGCCAAGCCACTTAAGACAATCCTATGGGTCAAAAGTTTGGTTTAGTTTAGACAGTATGGGTAAAGGACTATTTAAATTTTTCTCTTTCCACTGGTCTATTTTGACATTGCTGGCTCATCTCTGTCTTTTTGTTTCCGAAATATTATAATAACATGCCTATAAGCCTAGTCACTAGCTTTGCTTACCGCCAACTCCAGTATCTTCTTCAGGAACCTACCCCTGTCTCATGGTTTCAATTTTCACCACTCTGCCGACTTATCTAACATCTTTGTAGGGATGACCCCTCCCGGATCCTCCCTTCACACCTCTTATGGTTTGCTAGAAGTTTCCACTTAGAGTTCTGCAGTCACTTTAAACTCCTGATATCTAAATCCAAACTCATCATTTGCTCTCTGACCAAACTGACCCCCTTCTCAATCTACGTTTTCCCATCCCCTTTCTAATTACCTAAGTTCAAAATCCTTGTTACCTTTAATTTCTTCATTCTTCATAGTTTAATCATTATGTCTTACCAAGTCTTCCTCCAAAATGTTTATCATGCCCATTTGACAATCTAGAGGCGTTTTGGCAAAGACTGCATCTTTCTTTAGAGGCCCTTGCCTCACACACATTCTTTCCTTCCTATTTCCAATACTACATTCTAATCTAGGGTATCTGTTGCCTTATCCTTAAACCACTGTAATAATCTTTACCTGATGAATGTTTCTAAATAGAAATTAAGGGGTGTTACTTCTCCTCACCGCTCCCCACTGCCCCAATTCCATTGGTGTGCATTTTGTGGGATAAAATCTATACTCTTCATCCCGGCACCCCAAATCTCCCACAATATGACCCAACTTATCATTTCATCTATATTGTCTATACTTCCCCATAGTGATTCTTGTCCCAGAATGTATCTTCCACTACCTTGCTCTGCTCTTCAGTTTATTTCTTTCTTCTTCCAGGCCACCTCTTCAGGTCTTTCTCATTTCTTAAGGCCCAACTCATGTCTTATCTTTTGGATATGGCTTTCCCTGAATATTTAAATCCACATCTCTGAAGTTCTTTGGCCCTCTATTGTTTACATCTTTGCCCTCAAAATGTTTTCAAATGATCAGCAGCATTGGCACCAAATTAGAGCTGGTTAGAAATACAGAATTCAGGGCCCCACCTCAGACCTGCTGAGTCCAAATCAGCATCTTATCAAAATGCCTGAACTGACTCATGAAGGTTGAGGCACTCTGGTCTCCTCCACCTAGACACATAGGTAATTCTTAATCATACATTGATTTATATACTTATCAGCATTCCTCAAGATCTTTGAAGTCTAGCAGCCTGTGTTATTTCTCTTGCATCTCTCTCAAACACAATTTTATGGCAAGGTAGGCACTTAGTAAATAGATTTTAGTGTCCTTCCCTTAATTTTCCTATTGAGGAAAAAAACCCTTACGAACCCTAGAAAGTGAATATAAGCCTTGGTTGTTGTTTCAATAAAGAGAAGGTCAATTGTTCCCACCTACAGTTGGCAAAGAAAACAGTGGCTGAAAAACATATGAGGATTTTTGGAGCTCAGTAGGGAAATGTCTGCTTTGTGGCAAATGTTGTCCATCAGTGAAGCAAACAGAAATATAAGAACAGATAGTGTCACTATATTCTTCCACCAGTCTAGGTTCACAAAAGCCCAAAGACTACAACAGTATGATAGATGACCCTACCAGCTCTTGTACTGTTACTTAACTTTTTTGCATGGCAACGTGTCTTATGTCTGCCACTGCAAGGAGGGTAGGGTAATATATTTTATAATGCTGTACATAATTGATATGCTCAGCATATAGAGTTTCAACTCTATCTCCCCTTTCCCTTCCTTCTGGTATGTATTGAGTGATTTAGACAGAATATTGAGATATTCTATCTATAGAATAGAATATTTCATTCTAGGGCTATTATATATGCTGGGGAGAAATCATTAATCAAAACAAAAATCCTTCTCTGTGTGGAGCTTGCATTCCATAGGAAAAAAAAGACAATAAATAAAATAAGTAAAATATATAGTTAGATCACAATATGTACTATGGAAAAAAGCACTAGAGAAGGATGTTGGGGAGTTGGGAAAATTTACTTTTAAATAAGGAGTCACAGAAGATCCCTTTCGAGAAGGTGAGATTTACGGAAGGACCTGATGGAGGTGAATTATGTAGCTACCTGGGGGAACAGGATCTCAGAGAGTGGAACAGCAAGGGCCAGGGCCATGAGGTGGGCATGTTCTGGAGTGAACAGGGGACAGCAATAAAAGTGTCTTGAGTTTGGAATACAAGGAGCTTGGGGGAGGATATAGGTGAGATCAAGTCAGATCTCTCTTTTTAATAGGATCTCTCTGTCTGCTCTCTTGAGAAAAGCCTGAAGGGGAATAAGGGTGGAAGCAGGAGACCAATTAGGAGGCCACTACAGACAAGAGATGATGGTGGCTTGGATCAGAGAGGCAGCAGTGGAAGAGGCGAGAAGTGGTCAGACTCTGTATACATTGAGGGTAGAGACAGCAGATTTGTTAGTGAGGGGTTAGGAGTATGAGAAACAGAGAGGTGTCCAGAATCCAGACATTCAAGATTTTTGGCCTTAGCAATTAGAAAGATGTAGCTGCCATCAAATGAGATGGGGGAAGGCTATGGGCAGAAAAGCTTTTCGAGGAAGATTAAGAAATTAGTTTTAGCCATGTTGAGTTTGACACATCTTTTAGACAAGTGAAAATGTTGAGGAGGCAGTTGGATATTTGTGGAATGAATTAAAAAGCAGGATCTTAATTAAGTGTTTAACTCCCTCAAACATAAATCAACACCTTCCTCTAACTACTTCCTCACAAATGTGAAGCATTTTGGTAAGTGACACTGGAAGTTAGACCCTTCTGTCCCAGACCAGACCTGCTTGAATTCCAGACCTAATGATCTGACCATCTGCTAGTCATCTCCCCTTAAATGTTCCCTAGACCCTCAACATGCCTAAAGTAGAACTCATTTTCTTTCTTGCAAACCTGGTCTCCTTCTTTGTGAATGTCGTGAATGGTACCACCAGGCAAGCAAGTGAGTCACACTTCATTCCTTCCACTTCCTCATCCCTATGTCTATTGGTCACCAAATCTTATCAATCTTACTTCCATGCCATCTCTAGAATTCATCTCTCTCCTATATCTTCACTGCTACTTTTTTTTTTTTGGATTGTGTTCTTATCATCTTTCACCTACATTATATGTCAGTCTTCTACTTGGTTTCCCAGTCTCTAATCCATTCTTCACATAGCTCTCAGAATGATCTTCTAAAACACAACTGTGGCCATATTACTCGTTTGCGTAAATTTCTCTCAAAGGCTTCCTTCTGTCTAGGAAGCCCCAAATCCAGAGCTTGGCCTACAAGGATCATCATGATCTGGCCCTGCTTATCTCTCAGATTTATAAACACACACACATCACTTCCATCCACTAGCCATACTGAACTGCCTGCAGTTACCTGATTTATTTATTCAAATTTTAAATATAAATGGAGTGCTTCCTGCGTTAGAAGCAGTGTGCTAAGCCCTGGGGATACAACGCTGGATGAGGCGACTTAGTTCCTGCTCTTGAGGAACTGCATTTTATCTGTCTCATGCCTTTGCTATTTGATCCCTCCGCCTTTTTTTTTTTTTTACCACTACCTTCCCTTCCCTTTACCCCCCTGCCACTGAGAGAACACCAACTCACCTTTTTAAGATTCAGCTCATGTCATTTCCTTGTAGCACTTTTAAAAATCTCCTGTCTTCTAAAAATGCTTCCTCCCTTGAAAGGTATTATTAAATAACTTAACAGCTCTAGAAGCAAGGATATTTCTAAATAAATTCCAGGTTCAGTTCAGAATATTATATTTTATACTAGGAGATTACAGCTCCAGGAATAGAATTTTCTTTTTTGATCCCAGGAGGTAGAAAAGCCCCCTTTTCTGGATTTGTTCCCCTGTCCTTGGACTCCACAAGTTGGACGGGTAATTGTTAACTTGCTACAGAATGAGTGAATTCATAGCACTGGATTACACATACAATGACTGCTCCAGAATGTTTATAGAGCAAGGCTTTAGGGACGGAGATCTGATCCTAGGGTAGGCGGCCTGGGGAACTTGTCTTAAAGCTGAATTTGCATAGCGCCCTCACAATTTTTACTTAGATTAACATACATATACAGAGGGTGCCAAAAAAAAGTATACACATTTTAAGAAAGGAAAAAACTGTATTAAAATTGTAATACAATGAATGATACTTGCATTCATTTGACGAACACCATCTTTTGAGCGAACATCATACAACATACACATGCTACCATAATTCAATTCAACTTCGAAAAGTAATACATAGATACCATCTCTTCAAATCTGTACTTTTTTTGGCACCCCCGATATTTGTAGTAGCTTGGTGGGGGACTGATAAAGATGGGGGTTAAAGACTCCCTTTTAAGCCATCCCTTAGTGCTACCACTGTACAGAAAATGGCAGAATGGTTGCCTTATATACACTTGCCCTTACTTCCTGATCTGCCCTGTTTGCAGTTCCTAGAGGAGGTACTTGGGAAAGAAAACACGTGTTTTCAGCACATGTAAATAGATGAGGTCCAAGGGGCGGGTAATAAGGGTGAGTAGCAAGAAAAGTAAAAACCTTCCTCACTTGTCTGTACCCATTATCTAAGGGATGTTTCAGTATATGAGTGAGCATTTTGCTAAGGCTGAGAAATCCTGGAAACTCTGGTCTGAAACTCTATCTCTCTTCTCTTTTTCTGTCTCTGTATCTCTTCACCTCTCTCTGGATAGTCATACATGTATACATTTAGATGATTTTAGAAAGCTCCATAGGGGAATATCTGTATTTTATTAATATGCAACAGCACTAAAACTAAGTATTCTAGTAAAAAATCTTGAAAAAAAACCCTCTTGATTATCTCCCTTTTGGCTTACTTATAGTCTGAATATGGCAGTATATCTTATAATAGAGCTATAAAAATGAATGTCTGATACGTTGTTACCTCATGTCGAGTGCAATTAGGCAATCAACATTCTATTATCACTGTTGAGCATTTTAAAGAATAGCACAAAGTCATTCTGGCCTATGATAAAACTCACAGCCCCCAAATCGGTACAGTAGGGTGACCCTTCCATGATGACTGCTAGCATATGTTTGATCACACGTGTGTGCCCACACAAGCACACACAAATACACACATCTAAACATTCTAACCAGATTCAACTTTTCTTTCTGTATTGTACTAACAAAAATAATATTTCATCAGTGATTGTCAGTTATAAAATCATATGAATATATTTATAAGCTATAAACAATTTATGAAGGACATAAATTTGCTGCTTAGAAGAGCTAGCACAGTCACTGTTAATATGTTTAATTTATTTAATGTGATGCCTGCTCTGTTATAACTTAAAATATAGTTACATCTACATGTAGCTGATCATTTATTAATTTGCCACATTTGGATATATCAATGAGGTATTTTATAAATTAAAATCTTATCAAATAAGAGGCTATCCTGATTATGAAGGCTTGATTAGGGGATGATTATGAGTGCTTTGTTTAATAATTATTATGGCTTAATGACATCAGTGGTTATATCATAACAAAAATTGAACATTTAATTATATGGGGAGGTATGGTATGTAGTGAACAGACAAAAAAAAGTGTCGGTTCTGAAGCTCTCCATTAGATTCCTATTGATTGGATGTATGAGATTTCCTTGCTATCAATGTTCCCATGGTTTTCAGTCTCTGCTACTGCAGGTTAGTGATTTTACTGGCTGTGTACAATAGACAGATTAAACGCCAGGGTACGCACATAGCCAGAACCCAACTCCGATGACCTGGACCTACTACTGAGATTTCAAGGTTCTTTCCTGTCTTTGCTCCATCTCTGCTCAGGAAGTCAAGCCATAGATTTCTGTATGTGTCTCATACACATGTCACGCTAAAGATAGGGTGGTCCTGTCTCTTATCTGGTAGAGCCTGGGTGGCATGTGCCTCTTCCCTCAGCCCCTTAGCCAAGATTTAGACATCTGCTCTAAGGCCAGTCATTTGGGCAGGAGCACATAACAGAGGAGTCTGATTCATTTACTCATTCTGTCATTCAGAAGATGTCTACTGAGTGCCCAGGTGCCAGGCATCGTTCCAGGTGCTGGAATACCAGAGTGATCCTGACTTCAGGGACTTCTATTATAACGATTACTTAGATTCAAATCCTGACTCTACCTCTTAACCTTGGGCAAGATGTTTTACTCTCTGAACTTCGGTCTCCTAATTTGTAGCAGGCTCCTGTCTGTTGGGAGAATGAACTGAGGCGATGTCTGTAAAGCGCTGCCCCCCCACCCCGTTGTTTGCCCAGCACATTACTAAGGTCAGTTATTTTTATTGTGGGGCAGAAGTCAGTGGCAGGCCATATTTCCACCACGAATTTAATTGGTTGTGAATGTGATCTCTTAGTTGAAATAACTCTGACTCATGATGCTTTCGAGTCTAGTCTGAGCATCATTTACTATATAGTAATGACCATGTGACAATGGGAATATTGTTACTGTCTTCCTAATAGTGTTTTGCCCTTCAGGTAACACACATGAAATAAATACCCAAGCTCCTTTCCCTTCAGGGCGCTGAGCATAAGAATGGAAGACGATCTTTCTAAGAGCTATGTACACACTGTATGAGACACAAAAATGGAAGGAAAACAAGATAATATTTAGTTTAAATGTTCAAGCAGTGGCATTAGAGGCCCTGGGCCGAGGAAGTTTAAAGAGTAGAATCTTCCTTGTGTTAGAAGAGGTTTCATTTCATCTCGTCCTTGAAAGAACCTGAGAAAAGGACATGAAAATCTGTTTGGTTGTAAGAGTCTAATTAACTATTGAACTGTGTGATGTTCTCTAATAACTGAGTTAGTGGAAGCAAAAAACCATGAGGCACTTTTAAGTGTTGACATGAAGGCCCTAAATTGATCACCTAAATTATGTACTGTTTTATAAAAATGCCTGTCCAGGCTGGAGATGGGTTATTAGAATATACCACTCAGGCCCAGGGAGTACTGATTTGTTTTTCTATGTTAGCAGCTGGGCCTCATGTGAAAGGCAGTGGAGGGCCGGCCAAGTGGCACAATGGTGAAGAACTGGCTTGGGATGCCACAGGGCCCCGGTTCGGATCCCACATATGAGGGCCAGTGACACTGCCCTCCACAGCTAAGATGCTGAACAGCAGCTCAACCTGGAGCTGGGCTGCTGTG
>NW_017731413.1:1512873-1519169 GCF_001890085.2 Hipposideros armiger | reverse complement strand
ATTAACAGCAAATTAGACACTGCAAAAGAAAACAGCCCATGAACTTGAAGACATAGCAATAGAATTGTCCAGAATGAAGTATATAGAAAAAAAATGGTGAAAAAATTAACAGCACCTCAGTGACCTGTGGAATAATAATAGCAAGCAGTCTAACATATGTGTATTTTTTTCCAATTATACATATGTTTAAAAATGAATAAATAATGGCCATCAAATTTGATATGAGAACTATAAACCCAGATCCAACAAACCCCAAGCAGGATAAACACACACACACACACACACACACACACACACACACACACACACACACAGCCCACACCAAGGCACAGCATAATCAAACCACTAAAACTCTAAAAACATCTGGGGGGAGGGGAACCATGTTATATATTGAGGAACAAAGCTAAAATATGCTGCGGGTTTCTTGTCATAAACTATCCACACCGTAAGACAATAGAATAAACATCTTTAAAATTCTAAGTGAAAAGAAACTCACTTTAGATGCTAAAGCCAATAAACATGTCCTTCAAAAATAAGAGGGAGATAAAATACTTTTAGGCAAACAAAACCTGAGACCATTAATTTCCAGTAGACCCATGCTGTTAGCAATGTTAAAGAAAGTTTTGTTAGAAAGAAAATGAAACCAGACAGTCAAATCTACACAAAGAAATGAAAAGCATTGAAAATGGTAAACACATGGGTAAATAGAAAATAATTTGTTCTCATTTTAAAAATTTACTCAAAAGATACTTAGCTGTTTAAACTGGTGACAGGACCTACCTGTATGATCTGGCTCCTCCCCACCACTCTGTACTTATCTCCCTGACACCCATCAAACTCTAGCCACATGGACCTCCCTTCTGTTCCTCAAAATGTCGTGCTCGTCCCTACCTCAGGGCCTTGACCTTTGCTGTGCCCTCTGCCTAAAATGCTCTTCCTCCAAATCTTGGCAAGGCTGGCTCCTTTGCTGTCATTCAGAACTGATCACTTGGTAAGTTATATAAATGTCTAGTCACTATGTCGTACACCTGAAACTAATATGCTATTGTATGTCAATTGTAATTGAAAAATTAAAAAAAGAAAAGAAGAAAAAAGAACTCAAATCAAATGCACCCTTCTTAAAGAGACTTTTCTTGATGACACAGCCCTATTAAAATATTTAATGATTATCAAAATAAAACTCATTGAGATGAGATTTTCCCCAACTTTGGGACTTGGAATGGCAGGAGGTACTTACCAAATGGGTACAACTGTGGCTAGGAGGCTGCTGTCCATGCGATCTCTACACGGAGAACAGCAGTGGCAGAGGGGTGCCAAGAAAGGCATCAGCCTTGAGCGACCTTGAGGACAGCCAGCAGGGCCACAGGACTGGCTCTCCTCCCCACATCCCCAACCCCCTGCCCAAGGCCACCTCCCAACCCAGGAACCCTGGCCCAGAGAAGCAACTTCATTCAGCATTCAGGGATCTGTGAGCAGCTCTCCAGCTTCTCGGCTTCTGCCCCTGCTTATCCTGGTCAATGGTGTACCATGACCTAGTGTCCCATAGACGACACTCTCCTCTGCAGGCCTGCCAGCCACAAGGGGCCTTCAGGAGAAGGGCCGGCGGGAACGGGCTTGGCTCCTGCTAAACTGCCAGCCAGCCAGGGGAGCTCCAACTCTCCAGATCTCTGCACTTCTCAGTCTCAGGTCCTCGCCCAGCCTGACTCTGCCTCTCCACTTCCTGTTGGCCCAGGTAACTGGGCTCCAGGTGCCAACTGGCTGTCCTCTGGTGCTGGCTCCCACCTCTGATGGAACCAAGATGTCCATGGTTGCCATGGAAACTGGGCACACAGGCCACAAAATACAAAAGCCTCACCGCCCTAGCTCTCCCTCTCCTTTTAAGTAATTATTGTACAGCTCCAGGGGCCCAGCCTGCCCCCAACCAGCCCCCCTCATCCCCAATCCATGTCCAGCCTGGCCAGAATCCTGAACTTGACCCCATAGGCACAGCCAGGCGAGGGTTTCAAAGAAGCCTCAAAGAGCCCAAGCCTCTAGGCTGAGCTAACCCTACAGAAAGATGGGGAGAGGGAACACAGTTGGCAGAGAAGCTGCACTCACTTGCCTCAGCGACCTGGACAGGGGTGGAGGGGGCCTCCACCACCAAGCCTGTCCTCTGAACCCGTCAGGAGCAGACCCTGGTCCCTGGTCTGCAGTGCTTCTAACTCATGGGGCCAAGGCGTGCAGCCAGAGCAGTGGGGGTGGGGCTGGACTCCTGCAAATGAGAATCTCCTGGGGAGCTTTGAACCCACACCGCTGTTGGGTTTCCACCTCAGACCAGTGAACTCAGAACCCTCAGTCAGGATCAGGACCCTGAGGGCTAAAAGTGCAAATGCAAAGTGTTCTCAGCAGATGACAATTACGAGTGACTAGGACCTGGTGTGACAGGGTGGGAGTGACAGGGGCTGAACCAGGGAATACATGTCCCACCCAAGTTCAGAAAATGCCTCTGAAAACGGTTGTGCTAGCCTAATAGCATAGCTACAGTCCGGGTGACATTCAACTTACAGGCTGGTCTGTCAGTTCTCAGCCTTCAGGCTAAATGTTCTGATCGTTACTGCTTGGGTCTAATATGCTGAACCCAGTTACTCATTTTTCTTTTTATTTACCTAAGAGTTAATGTAAACAAAACAAAGCAAAAAACTCTGGAGAACCAGAGTAGAGCTTCCCATGTTCACTAAAAACCAGTCATCTTAGCCCCTGAACCCAAACACTGTTTCCCTTGGAGTTGTTGTTAGCGCTTTCCCGGGTCCCTGCCCCTAGGAGAGCAGGACGTAGTGACAATGACATGGAGGCCTGCTCCATCGGAAGCCTGCTGCCACTGCCTAAAAGCTATGACTTTGGGCTCCTCTTTTAACAGCTTCCTGATGTGCTGAATGAAGAGAATAAGTGTCTGCCTCCAAGGGTTGTGAGATTAAATGAGATACTGCCTGCGGGTCGCTCAGCGGCCCAACAGAAAACCCCAATGCCGTTCTTGGTGGTCAGGGGTGCCCGCTCCTGGCAACCTGTAAACTTGACATGTGGCAGCCTGGACCGGAACTGAGCCCTTTGTTCCGCAAGCTGAGCTGACCAGACCAGCGTGACCGGCTGGGAAAGGTCTGAGAACACCTCCCCNAAAAAAAAAAAAAGAAAAGAATTAAAAACACATTTCTCAGTTCCATACAGCCTTTGAGAGGGGAGGGGAGCTAACTTGGCCAATGTATCTCTCTCGAAGCTCTTAGGAAGGAATCATGACCTCTTGGTTCCAACTGGCTCATGTGATTTTAAATAAAATGCACAGACTGATAATGGAAAGCTGTTTGACCGCCAGAAAGGGCAGTGGACCCATATACCTAGGAGGAAGGTGAGTGGGTGAGGGTAAGGGTTTTCAGGATCAGGACAGAATATCCTAAAAATAAAAAGAGAAGAAGGTCTTTAACATGGAACATTGCTTTACTTTTTCCTTTTATTTCATGAAAGCAATGTTTTTTGGGGGCAGATCACTGATATGTTAATGAAACTGAATAATGTCCCTTGTACTCAGATTTTAGTATGAGATGAGAACGGTATAAGAACATGTTCTAATGATGCGTTGGTTTTCTCACAGTAACATCCAGCCCCCAGAACACTCTCCAGCAACACCCACACTCTCCTGTTCTAGTGAATAAGCCGGGAACAGAGCTGAAAACTGGAGTTGCTGCTGCCTGGATGGTGAAGGATGTGCTTGTGGATTGTAACCTGGCCTTGTTGCTGAATTAGATGTATAAGTGGGGAAGTCACTGAGCTTCTTAGGCCTTCAGTTTCCTCACGTAGAAAATGACAGAAAGCACCCAGATGAACCAAAATGTTAAAGAGATCTGCACCAGACTGGGAAGAGGGCCAGGTATCATGGCCAAGCAGGACAGAAGAAAACTGCACAGACATAACGGTGTCACCCCCTGGTAAATGGATATAATGAAATTTAAGCTGAAACACATTTAAGCTGGAAGTTTAATTATCAAATGTGGGCCAAACACTTCACATGCAGTTTTTGTTGTTGTTGTTTATTTTAATTATCTTTTTTCCCCCTCATCCTCATGCATGCTACAAAAATACTGCCTTTACCAACCCATAATAAAAGTAAACCAAATTAGAACCTCAACCAAATCCCAGGTAATTGATTTTGTGGAACAGAAATATCGGTTTTGCCCACTTTTAAGTTCACTTTATGAGAAAACAAATACCACAGGGGATCAATATTTTAAGCACAAATTGCATTTAAGAGAAAGTGACTGGTAAACTTTCTGGGGCTGTAAATTAGATACTAATTTCATTAGAATAAAGGCTGTGAAATGCATTTCTGAAAATGACTGTACAGAGACATGCTTCCAATACTTTATAAGATGGACTTCACAGGGCTCGGAGAGAGAAATAGAATCCCCTTCGGTATACTGGTATTAAACTGAGGCTACTCAATGACTCTGGCTCACTCCATCTCGCTATATAGTCAGCTTCTCTGGATTTACAAACGATAAGATTTTGGGACAGAAAATGATAAACAACGAGTCATTCACACAGACATAATTAGCAATTTGAAATTGGTATTCAGGCCATCTGATCTTTATATCTCCTTTCCTCAGTTCCTTTCCAGCCTCTGAAACTTCCCCAGATACTTACTATTCATTGCAGTACTCTGTTCAATCCAGTTAATGTTATGTTCAATTACTCTCTCTGTTTCTCTAATGGGGTTTTGCTTTCAAGTCTAGTAACAACTGTTTTCAATATATATTTACATTTTTTTTTCATTTCTTCCTACAAGTTCCATCATTTCTTTCTTTTTCACTATATTTGTCTTTAATTGCTTTATTTTTTGTTTTATGTTTTCATGCTTTTACTCTGGTCCTTATTTTCCTTCATGACACCTATGCTCACCCTTAACATTATTCTCTAGAATGCTGCTAGGTTCCCAGGATATCTTTCTCTTTATTGATACAAACAACTGGAGCATAGAAAGGGCCATTCAGGCTTGCCAATACCAGGCTGGTTTGGGCCGGCACATTTTCTGGCACATACTAGGCACTCAATCAATATCTATTCAATGACTGCCTGGATGGATAAAAATAGAAATGGCATATTATGTTCCGTATATTTTTGGTACAATCTTAAGCAAAATTGTGAACTAATAACTTCCACCCCTTCAAATGTGTGTAAGAGGCCAACAGACACATTTCAGATAAATAAAGACTGCAGAATATAGTTTATGCCAGTGCCACAAATTTCACAAGTTGTTCATGTCAGCTTAACTTTCTCCTATTACACTACTTTACTGAGGTATTATTGACAAACAAAAAGCTGTACATACAATTGATGAGTCTGGAGATAAGTGTACACCTGTGAAACCATCACCATCTATGCCATAAACGTATCCTTCACCTCAAAAGTCTCCTCCTACATTCTTCATTGGAAACCTTTACGAATTCAGATTCTGCTATTGTTTATCAAAATGAATAAGATTTACTATGAGCCTTTCCATGCCTCCATTTTGATAGCAAATGTCTTCATTAGCAGTGTACATCTGTAGTTTGGAATTTAAAGGTTCTGTTTTTTTTTTTTAATTTGTTTTGTGTTTTGCCTTAAAGTGATTAGTTATGAGACCAACTAAGGTATTATCTTTTCATGTTAGGTATACATGGCTTCAAAGTCAAGACAAGGTTAGATAGTAAGGAAACGAACAAAGAAGTTGAATGAAAATATTGACGTTTTTCAATTGATTAATGAAAACATGTCAGCATGTATGGGCATCTTTAGCTAGCGATAGTACAATGGAAATCAATAATGTAAGCGAATGCGTCAGCATCATTGGCTATTAATAGTATGTATTCACTGTTGTACAATAAAATTCTGAGAGGCAAAGGTTTAAAGTGAATGAATATTATCAGCTCTAATACTTTAAAATTCAATGAGCTCAGAGAATATTTTCAGTAGGCTTCCTGTGCCTTAAATGTTAAACTTAAAATTATTAAGAAAATCTTATTCAGTCTTTTGAGAAATTTGCATTTCACCATGAAGATGGAACACAGCATCCCTGGCTGAGTTATTTTCTGCAGAAGTCAGCACCATTTTGTGGTATATGATTAGCACATTCACACCGCAAAGATTCCAGAAAGTTTAAATTTAGTTGTGAAAAACTGAAGGCATTTATCCATTCATATATAAACATGAAAATGCAAGCTTCACTTTCAGTGTGTTTAAATGCCACATATTATAAAGGAAATTCTACAAGATGTAATCACCAAACTCTG
>NW_017731413.1:1508808-1510798 GCF_001890085.2 Hipposideros armiger | reverse complement strand
AATGATTCTATTTATACAGTTTCTTACATTCAAAAATATGCAAAACCTAACAATGGATATTTGGGAAGACATGCATATGCAATAAAGCTATCAAGAAAAGCAAAAGGATAATAAAAACAAAACTCAGGAGAGTAATTGCGTCTTAGAGGAAGGGGGATGGGATCAGGGAAGGGCACGCAGACGACATCAGAGATAATGATAATGTCCTTTTTCTTACATTGGTGATGATCATTATATTATCAGTGCTTTTGCTACTCAAAGGATAGTCTGCAGAGCAGGAAGCATTGGCATCACCTGGGCTTTTGTTAGAGATACAGAAACAGGCCCACCCCAGGCCGCCTCAATTAGAATCTGTGTTTTAACAAGATCCCACGTGATTTGTTTGCACATTGAAGTTTGAGAATCACTTCTTTTACATTTACATATATTTTGTAAGTATTCGTTTGCATTTTATAAAAACTACTTTAAACCATTGATTTATGTTTGATATCACATTCCAGTTATCTCAATGTCTAAATCTTTGAAATATTCAATTTCTTCTTCTTATAATCACCCTATACACTTCTCTATCAAAATTGAGTGCAATAATGCCTGCAACAAATTACAGCAAAACCTTGGATTGCGAGTGACTTGGTTTGCGAGTGTTCCGCAAGACTAGCAAACATTTCTAGTACATTTTAACTTGGCAAACGAGTGATGTCTTGCAATATGAGTAGTTTGTTTCTGGAACGAATTATGTTCACAAACCAAGGTATTACTGTACTATACCTAGTTCCCTTCATGATGTAGCTATTTAATTACTGTTGATAACCGATGATTAACTGGCGTTCCATATCAGATGCCCCTTCTTTTGGGGTACTCATTTCAGAATTTCAAGATTGAAATAGCTCCTTCTAACAAGACAGAAATATTATCAAAATTAACTTACTTAAATAATATCCCATTTGACATTAATTAGACAAGCATTTTCTTTAAGAATTATGATACAATTATTTACACTCTCATGGTTTCTGTAGGAATTATTTGGTCTGAGCATATTTAAAACAGACTTGAGACTTAATGCTTTTGGCCATCATGGAATATCAGGATCAGGACTTAACCTCGCATTATAAATTGGACAAAATATTGGGTTGTTGGAAGAATCATGACGTATTTTTTCTGTTTTTCGTTGCAAAAATGCATCATGACTTTTCCAACAACCCAATATATGAAGTAACTGTTTTCAGACATTGGATTACAGGCAGTATAAGACTGTGATATCTTAGAGAAGGGAAACAAATGTAGTGACTTCTACAATTGTCCCAGATTTCTGCCTGGAGGCAATTTATGGACCATGAGCAGAGGGAAGAGTAACCCTAGAGAGCTGGGTTTCTCTGCCTACTCAGAGGACAGAAATCAAATATTAGGGAGGCTGAGGCTAGAAGTTGCCAGCCGGAGATCTAGAAAGTAAGGGGCTATGCAGAATAAACAAGCTCCAAAAATCTGAGTATTAGGCCATGCATGAGTAAATTCCACACGTCAGACAAAGAAAAACCAGAGATTTGGAAGAAGAACAATTCCCAGAACTTGTACAGAGTGGGAAGACATTGGATGTCTGACCAGTCAGCTTGGAGAGTCCTCTATGATTACCTGGGATATTAAGTGGAGACCCTAAAAGGACCATACCTTAGTGGTAGGGACTAGAGAGAAGACCACTCTAGACTCCCTCTAGCAGAGCTTTCAAAGGGATTTAGAGTAATTAAACTCATTGACAAATAATTTAGCTGCTTACCAAGATAAAAATCAACATTTTTAAGGAAGTCAAAATCCAGATAACCCACATTGTAGCATTTTTAATCTTCAGCATCCTATCAAAATTTATTAGACAAGCCAAGAGACAAGAAAATGTGAAAATTACTACCAGGAGAAAAAAAATACCCAAAACAATCATTTCATAGAAACAGACCCAGAAATGAGAGAGATGATGGAACTAGCAGACAAGGATGTTAGA
>NW_017731413.1:1483138-1504468 GCF_001890085.2 Hipposideros armiger | reverse complement strand
CCTTTTTGACCCTCAGAAAAAGGCAGAGCTGGTTAGACAGGCTCTTGTATCCCTTCTGGCTCTCTTTGGCACCTCGTGGCTGCCAAAATACCAGCCAAGACTTTTAGGAGAAGAAGGCTCAACGAGAAGTGATTGCCCCCGACACCCAGGAGAGAAAACACAGAGGCTGAGCTTAGAGAGAGAGAGAGAGATATGTCTTCTGCTGCGTATTTCAGACTTCACCCTGAGCTTCAGGCACAATGCTGCTCCACATGCTTCTGAGAGCCCGACAGAGTCTTCCCACATGCTACGAGGGCTCGTGCCCAGGCCCTGCTGCAGCTCTGGGTCCCTGGGAGACTCTGCATTGGTCTCAGTAGGCCCTGGTGCCCTCTGCCTCTCCCGTCAAGGGCCAGGGTATGCTGGAAAGCCCCAGAGCCAGCTCCAGCCCCTTCTATGGTCCCCTGGCTATAAGAGGAGAGGCTGTTCTACTAGAGTCCAGAGCTGCAGTGCTCCCCCAAATCACCTGTTCTCTGGACCTCAGAACCTGGCACGGCACTTACGGAGCCTCAGCCATGAGGACCACAGGCCCAGGCTGGGGGATGGGGCCCTGGAGAGTGCGGCAGCCCCAGCCTCCTCCAGGGCAACAGCAGATGGGCTCGTCAGGCCCCTGCTCCCCAGAGCCATGGCCCACTTCCGGGGGTTGCTCTGGGCTCTACTGCACATCTTGTTTCTATTTCCTTCTCTAACACCTGTTTTCCTTAAAACAACAATAACAGACAAACAAACAAACAAAACCTAGAGGGGAAGGTTTGGAAGAGTACAGGTGGAAGCTGGAGCCCTTTCTCCACGTTCCTGCCCCCTCTGGTCCCCAGCAGAGCCATTAGCAGTAGTAAACCCTATGTCCAGCTTCAAAAGTAAAATAAAATAAAATACAATTAGGATCTCAAGAGATATCGGCACTCGCATGTTCACTGCAGTATTATTCACAACAGCCAAGACATGGAAGCAACCTAAACGTCCATCCATGGATGCATGGGTGAAGAAAATGGGGTACACGCATACCATGGAATATTATTCAGCCTTAAAAAAAAAAAGAGGAAACCCTGCCATTTGCAGCAATATGGATAAACCTGTAGGACGTTATGCTAAGTGAAATCAGCCAGACACAGAAGGACACATATTACATAATATGACTTGTATGATGAGCCTAAAATAGTCAAACTCATAGAAGCAGAGTGGAATGCTGTTGCCAAGCGGTTGGAGGAGAGAGGAACAAGGACGTTTAGTAAAAGGGTACAAAGTTTCAGTTACACAGATGGATAAGTTCTGGAGATCTACTGTACAGCATGGTGCCCACACTTATTAAATAACTACTAAATAATTTACTAATTAACTGATTACACTTACTAATTAACAAATAATACTACATTTTATACTATAAATTTGGTAAGAGGGTAGATTTTATGTGATGTGTTTTTATCACAAAATATAATAATAATGATAATTATTATTATAATAAATAAGAGGGTGGAAAACTTTTGGAGGTGGTGTATAGATTTACAGCATAGATTGTGGTGATAGCTTCATGGGTGTAGACTTATCTCCAAACTCATCAAGTTGTACACATTAATTCTGTACAGCTTTTTAAGTAAAAAAACTTAAAAAGGAATGTGTATTGGAGAAAATTAACACAGTAATAGCATACTCTTTGGTAAAAAAAATTTAAGTGTGTAAATGCAGACTAGAACAATGTACATAGTATATTTCCATTATTTTTTAAAAAGAAAAATACCAAAAACATGCTAAAAGTATATCCCCAAATATAACCACTATGCCAAAAATGTAGCACATATTGGCTGGCCGAGTGGCTCAGATTGTTAAGAGCTCGCTCAAGAGTGCGAGCTCTGAGCAACAGGGCTGCCAGTTCAATTCCTGGCCCAAGCTGAGCTGCCACTGAGCTGCCAACAGGTGACAGGAAGGCTCAGCTTAAAAAAAAAAATGTAGCACATATCATTACATGTTAATAGCCATTTAAAATGATTGATTAGAAGGCTATATACCAAATTATTTTTTAACAAAAAGTTACCTCTTTCTCTGGGACTAGTGCTGGGCAGGTAGAAAGGAGTAAGAAAAAGGCAAGGAGATCCTTTCACTTTGCATGCTACATATTTTTGCACATTTCGCAATAATTGGAACAAAAATTAATTATTACTTGTCATTGAAAATAAAATCAGATATTAAGGATTACAATCTTCCTATTAGTCACAATTTGAAAACATTTCAGTAGCATAGTAAGTAACCAACAAATATTTAGAATATGTGAGTGTTTGTTATTCCTGCCATCTCAGACAACTATTACATTCTTCTTCAATCTTTTCATATTTCAATGCATTTCAAGCTGTTGGTATAATTATTATTGAAATTTCCCTAATTTCTTTGGTTAAAAAAGGTTCATGTCAAAGTTCTTTGGATTTTGCATTCATTTTGGATTTGACCACATTTGTTTTCTTTTAAAATGAAAAATATCATTACTTTAACTACCGTTGATAATGTTCATGCATGCTGCCCTTGGCCTATCTATGGTTTGGAATCTTCTCAAGGGCAAATGTACATTTGTCTGGTGTTCTATGTGCAACTTGTTCTTGTGCCACTTTTCCAATGTGAGAGAAAAGGAACAGCTGTCATCTGTCCTTCTGGGAATTTAGCCTAGAGTCTGGCACCGTGGGAATTTACCCAGGCTGCTTTGTGGGAAGACATCTGACACTTCATGATAATCATAACTGTAAACTAGAAAGACACTGGAACTGGCGGAATTAAAGGGAAATATGACAGAGGATTAAGAATTTGAGGTGATTTTTGAAGACAGGATGATTTAAGCATATCTTTAAAGATAGCTTTATTTATTATTATTCTAAAACATAAGAGAAGATCTTTTAATAAGGATTCTAAGAGGAACTTGTAACCTGGATCGTCCTTAGATAAGGATACAAAAATAATAATGAAGACAATAACTGAGAATGTTAAAAATGAGAACTGTATTGCTTTGAGTTGAAGGAAAGCTGCACATATGCCAATACATTCCACCCTTTGGAAGCTTGTGTCCTTTATATGAGAGAGGTTGCCAAATGGGTGGTAAGAAAATGGTGGTCTATGTATCATAAGAGCATAGGTACATAAACTAATAAGTTTTATTAACCATGAAAAGGTTAAAAGATTAAAATGTGACCTCCATGTGTCTATGTAAAAAAGAGACAGAAAAAAACCCCCAAAAACCTCAACACTCTAGAGAAGCTTAGCCTCTGATCAATCACCACAAAATCTAATCTATTCACATATAACCCAGAACAAATGTTGAATAACAACAACAAAACATTTTCACTTTTATATTTTGCTTTACCTTTAGAACAGAAAGTGATGGAATAAGAGATTTAGCCTGGCTTGCTTCTGCTTAGAAGAACACCAGAACCACCTAGTGGATTTTTCATTTACTGCATAATCCTCATTCTTTAGTATTGCTGAGTTGTAATGGCTGAGATAAGCCCTAAAGTGAAATCAGTGGTTATGATCTCTTTGTGGCTGATAACAAAAATAGTAATTGTTAACCTTCAGCAGACAAAGCTGTCCCCGAATATTTGATAGGAAGTCCCTCCCCACCAAACACTCACCAACAAGCACGCTTGCATTTAGAAGCACAGAGTTAAACATTTGGCTGCTGAGATAGACACAGGTAGATAGAGCTTTAAATTTTCCATGAAAGGTAAACTGTAGACATCTAACTGCATTTATAGCAGTCATCCTTTTGGTGAGCAAGAAGAGAGAACTCTACAGGCAACAGCCAAAGGGTTTACTCTAGCAGCTTGACCTTTATATAAATCTGTGGTTACACAAACTGTATCAATTTCATTTTTGGAGCAAAGGAGCTCATATGGTTACAGTGTGCCCTGGCCATTCTGTGTCCTGCAACTGAGCCAGCTGGATCTCTGTGTGCTGGTGGTTGTGACAGATGTTTCATATGTTTTATTGGAATCTGAAATGATGGGTCAGAGAAATAACAAACATTCTGGGAAAAGCTACTTTGGTGAAATGCAAAAGGTTATAAAATGCCAAATTTCTGTAAACCCTGATGCTCAGTCAAAGGTTAATTAAATATCATGATTTATTATGCACCAAAAGAAGGAAAAAGACCAGGATCTAAGGGGAATGGGAGAGTTGATGCTATTCTAACCTGTGAGGTGTAGTTTGTTAAGCAGGAGACAGGTTTCGGGCTAAGAGGTGGTGCTTTTCAGCCAGGCGCCACTTGTAAAAGGCACGTGGATGGGTAAGGCTCTCCCAAGGCTGTATGGCTGGGACTGGCAGCCATTATTAGAAATTTGCAGTGGCTGAAACTGCGGCTCTTCTGATCCACTAACAATTCCCAGTTGATTCTCTTTCTCCTACAGTGTGAAGGAGGCTAGGTGGACACTCTCTGAAGATTGAAATTTCAAACTGGGATTTTTTTTTTTTTTAGCTGAGCCATTCTGCCACCTGTTGGCAGCTCAGCGGCAGCTCAGCTTGGGCTGGGAATCAAACTGCTGTTCCTCAGAGCTTGCACTTTTGAGTGAGCTCTTAACCAACTGAGCCACTCGGCCGGCCCCTCAAACTGTGATTTTTACAAGAGGGACAATCTCTTCCTAATTCTTTAGAAGCTAAGATAGGAACAGTTTCAGTTCACAAGAATAAAGCCTAATTCCTCTTCTTGTTGGAGTATCCAGTAAAATGCTAAGAAACGTATGAGTAGAAGAAAAGAAAGAGGAACAGAGAGGAGAGCAAAAGATGAAGAAAAAATTGGAAAGGCAGAAAGAGATGATGCACACAAATAATGGTAACAGCCATAATAGGCAGACTGGAGTGTACACTCATGTAGAGAGAAGGACAGGACTTCAGACAAGTCAAGGTGAAGGGCTTCATTTCCCAAGACAAGCTCTTGGACCTCTCTTGGGTCAATGAAGATAACAATAAGAGGTTGTTAGCTGTTCTTAATATTTTGAAAAGCCTGTTATTCTATCTCTTAATAATGAAATTATAAGTTGATCTGTGTGCTTCTTTGTCACGTGGATCCGGGAAGGCACGACCTCGTCTCTTTTACTCGCCATGGAGTAGACAACACCACTGCTGTGCAGCAGAGCCGATGGTTACAGTGGCAAGCTCTAGAGCACAGACCTCCTGGGTGCCCAAGCTGCCTCAAGCACTTACTATTGAGGCATATATGTTGCCAGTAGGCTGACCTAACAAACATCCAAGATCCCTTCTGCCTTCCGCCTTTCATTATACACGCTTCGAAAGAAAAGGAAATAACAACACTTGAATTTCACTTTCCCAGTCTTTCTTGCTGTTAGAGATAGCCGCATGACACAGACTTGGCCAATGAGAGGTGAGTAGAGAGTGGTGAGGAATTCTGGAAAGGCTTTGGCTTCTTGCTGAAAGGGACACAAGCAGGTGACAATACCCTCTTTCTCTTCTTCTCAACATAAAGGTGGACCTGATGCTGGCTACAGGGCAGCCACTGTGTGCTCATGAGGGGAAAGTGAGGCATGCCCAGAGATGCTGGCTAGCCCTGACATTGCTGTTGAGTCCTGGAACCAACACCAGGAACAAATGACCTCCCAGCTTATTGTTATAGGAGAGAAATAAATGTCTATTTGTTTTAATCACTGAAAACTGGGCTTTCTGTTACTTTGGGAGAAAATCCTGCCTGTTATAACAGTCCTGTGACTTTGCACAAATTATTTTACTGTTTCAATGTCCTCATTTGAAAATGGAGATTATAGCAATTTCTTCCTTATAGGATGGTTGCAAAGATTGAACGAGATTTTATATATATGCATATATCTATCTCTATCTCTATATCTATCTCTATATCTATATATGTATATATATATANCATATATAAACATGAAAATGCAAGCTTCACTTTCAGTGTGTTTAAATGCCACATATTATAAAGGAAATTCTACAAGATGTAATCACCAAACTCTGATTTCACATTTAGAAATCAAATAAAAAAAGAGGCCGGCCTATAATTAGTGAAACAGTCAGATATGATACCAAAAAATGGCTGTCATAGGAGAACAAAAATCTCTTATGCTTTGTGGAAAGTAAGATACCATTCTTGATGGTTATTGTAGGTCAGTAGAGACTGAAGAATCTAAGTATAGGAATAAAGTGTTTATATCACCCTAAAATTCAAATAGCAGTTTATAGTTATAATGTACATATAGTCAATAGACATTGGTAGCTTACGATAGAACTCGGTGACCTCTAGTTGAGAGATTGATATAGATTCAATAATATTCAAGATACAATTACAATTGATTAGCTCATCAAACTAGGACACATTAGGGCATATGGGAGAGAAATCAAATATCTATAAAGAACTTAAATTCCCTTACCAGGAAAAGTATAGGCCAATTTGTTTTCATCTATATCTTTATATTTAAAGTAGATGTTTTTCATGGACAGTATATAGTTAGGCACTGTTTGTAAACATTTTAAATCCAATTTCTGCCTTTTAATTTACATTTAACATAGTTATTGATATAGTTGAATTTAAATCTATTATCTTTTTGTTTGTTTTTTATTTCATCTGTTCTTGTTCCATTCTCACTCAATTTCTGCCTTATTTTGGAGTCATGGTGTCTTTGTGTTAGTATTCCATTTTATCTCCCCTATTGGCTTATTAGCTATACCATTTTGTTTTATTTATTTATTTTTAATTCTTGGCCTAAGGTTTACAATATGCTTTTTTTAGCTTACAGTCTATCTTCAAATAGTATGCCATTCAATGTATAATATATGATTGTTCCAATAGTTATAATTCCATTCCTTAGTCCTTCATGCTATCATCATACATTTTATTTCTATGTATGTTAAACCTCATGATACGTTGTTATCATTTTTGCTTTAAGACCATCTGTCTTATAACTTACCCCTGGCCCATACTCCACAACCTGTATGGCCTGATTTTATTATGTCATCCATCTGTCACTTCATATGCACTATCTTCTATTGTTATCTTTTTACATATAAATATTCTATTTTCCCAACCAAACTGTAAGTTTTCTAATAGCAGTACTGGATGTTATTTATAGGTCCATAGTGCTTTGTTTGTAAGTTTGTTTATAAGTGTGCATGTGTGTGTGTGTGAATATACACTGTTTAGAATTTAATCTCTAGAACCAACTGCCTAGAATCAAATCCTGGATTTTATTACTTACTAGCTCTGTGACATTGGCAAGTTAATTTCCCAGTGACTTGGTTTACTCACCAGTAAATGCGAGAACTATACCTGCTACATAGGCTGGTTGTAAGGATTAAATAGGTCACCAGATTTTATAGCACTTGGAACACTGAAAGATGAAAAGTACAGAGTCTGAGATGAAAGCTACACCAGCAGTGAACCGGAACCAGCAATTCAACACCTATGTTCCTAACCTGATTACGTTTTCCAGAAACTTGTACAAGAATTTTCATGGCAATAGAAAACTGATGCAAGAGCCATGAATTGTTGGCAAAAAGTTGGGGTCATCTAACTTTTTCACACAGCCTTTTTAGCATTTCAAAATAGTAAACTTGGTTAACTGTTTGTCCAGTTGGTACAAATTCATAATAAATAATCCCTCTGATATAAAAAAAAGGTTAGCAACATTGTTGCAACAAGCTCCAGAACTTAATTGTCAGACCTCAATATATCCACGGCCCAATGTCTGCCACATTTTTTCACTATGGCCCTCAAGTTAACATTGTTGTTTACATTTTTAAATGGCTGGGAAAAGTCCATAGAGGGATAATATTTTGTGGCACATGAAAATTATATGTAATTCAAATTTCAGCGTCCTTACATCAAGTTTCGTGGGCACACAGCCACACTCATCTGTTACATATTATCTGTGGCTGATTTCACACCATGCCAAAGTTAGTTGCAACAGAGACCATATGGCCCAAAAAGCCTCAAATATTGACTATCTGGCCTAGTACAGTCTGCTGACCCCTGGTACATTGGTTAAATAAAATATATTATTAAAATAAAAAAAAATAGAAAACTGAAATACCAAAGTCCANTATATATATATATATATATATATATATATATATATATATATATATATATATATATATATATATATATATATATATATATATATATGAAGAGCACAAAGTAAGCACTACATTGGGTAAATTGTTATTTTTATTACTATTGTGATGATGCACTCAATAAATCTGGGTTGAATGAGTGAATGAGTAGAGTGGAAGATCAAACCCAAAGAGTATGTATGGCTTGAACTAAGTAGCAATAGGATGACTCGACTGTTCCACTTGAGATAAGTGAGAAAAGGGGAGACGTGAGAGGGTGGGGGAAAATGAGGCGGACTAAAGAGAAGCCAGGTGGGTGCTGTGCAGGTTGAGATGGGCCATGACAAATGTTCCACGGTACATGACTAGTGTATTGGTGTTGAGTATAAATGGACAGCCCACGCATACCAGCATCAAGTAGACACTAAATAAACATTTGTTGGCTTGATGAATAAATGAATGAACCGTTAGGGTGTTTACTAAAAAAGAAATTGCTATCTCTTCCTTTAAAATAAAGAGATAGAAGCAACAGAAGGTTTTCCTCCAGGGCCATCTGCACGCCTTTTACAATATTTGCCTGAAATTATGCGGGTTAAGATGTATTGCTCTATAATTGCCTGTGCCTTCGCAAGGAGCAGATAAGAACCTCCAGTGGGGGCGGAGGCAGAAGCAGAAAGAACAGCTTTCCCACGAAGTAAAATATTCTGTTGTGATCAAGAGCCCCTTGCCACATAACAAACGAAAAAATGAAAAGGAAAACTGATAGTAGAGAAGCAGATACCTCCTAATAGGCACATCTCTCCAAAGTTTCCCACCAGGAGACAGCTGTTTGTTAAACATGGAAGAAATGCTGGAGGGAGGTGATGGTGGGCTCCACTGCACGCTGCAGCGCTGGGCCTGGAGAGCAGCCATAAGTGCATAGCTGCCATTGCCTTGGCCCTCTGTGACAGCTGGGCTGTCATGTCAGAACCACCCTGCACGCACAGCTTCTTTGTGTCCCCGTTCACCCAAGCCTGCTCGGAGGAGGCTCAGTGCATTTGTAATCCTTCCTAAAAACATGTGCAGAAAGCTGTGGAAATTTGAAACGTATACAAGGCTTAATCGTGGGATTATAAAGTGGATGCCTCCACATGAAGGATTAACTTTGACGGCCATGTTTCTGAACGTTATTTGCATCACAATTTAACATGAATGCCTCAGGTCTGGCTCTTTTCTTCTCTCCTACCCTCTTCCCGCATCTCTCCTTCCTTTGGATTACTCTGGCTTGAATTTTGCAGGCATTTTTGAATGTGGTAAGCAAAGAGGAAGCAAGAGCCCACTCGAATAGGGAATGGACTTGCATTCTTGCTTAGGGATGTGTATTTGCCCTTGGGCTCCATAAGGTTGAGACTCATAAAATAAGAACTTACTACAGATGGGACACACACACACACCACCACCACCACCACCACCACCACCGCCACCGCCACCACTCAAAGCACATATGAGTCAAAAACATATGCTGATACACTTGATTTGCTGCTGGCATCCTGAGCAGTGAGCCCCCTCAGTACAGCTGAAGGGTTTGGAATAGTAACTCTTCCCAGGAATAAACAGGTAGCTGAGATAAACAATAATGCTGAAAGTCTTCTTTCAATGACTGAATAAAGAAAAATTAGCATCTCTTCTTACCCCCTCCAAACAAAGCCCCATGGCTGAGGCTTATAAAGCTAGGGTCTTCTAAGTGAGAGTGTCATATAGTCTTCTGGGTCAAACCCTATCATTTGGGTCATATTACAACTCAGAAACACTTGAAGACCGAGTACATGGGGGCAGTGGAGAAAGAGGGAGCACAGACTTTCAAACTCATGGCTCTCTGACAAAAGCTTTACCTCCTTAACTTGTCCTAAGACTATGCCAACTGAAGCCTTGTTTCTTCTGGCTGTGACTCACTCCGTCCCATAGCACCAGCGCTTTGAGAAATTAACTGGTTCATTCATCCCACAAGTATTTACTGAGTGCCTGACACTAGAAAAGGGGACGCAGTCACAGCCCCCGAGGAATTCACAGCTAACCAGAACACTGCCCAGGGCAGGTTAGTTCAGCCTTGATTCCACGTAGAATAACAGTAGAACCCCACAGGCGGGCATGTCCTAGAGGTTCACTCCCTCTTCCTCCCCACCCCTGCAAACATTTATCTGGGGCCCATCTGTATGTGGGCCATGCTGGGTGTGATGCCAAGGGGCAAAGCAAGGTAAAGGGCCGTCGTCCAAGTCAATAGCCCAGGGACTTATGGTCAGAAACAGGCCTCCTCCTTGCCATGTGTGGGCTCAGCCCCAAAGTGCTTCTGAAACCCCAGAAATGAGCGGAGGCTAAGAATCACAAACTTACTTTGAGATCTGCCTGTCAATTTTGATACCCATGATGATGACGATATTAGTTAATACAATAAAGCTTAACCTTCTGTTATTATGTTCAAAGCATTTTAAATGCCCCATTTCACTTAGTGTAAGCACTACTATTGCCTCCGTTATTCAAGCAAGGAAACTGAGGCACTGCGTTAAAACCACTCACTTTCAACTATTCATCTACCAGGCAAGCCAACTCCAGGGGCCACGTAGATTTTTTAATGGTTAAAAATGCTTTAATTGTTAAGTTATGCCACTTCTCAATCACTCTGCCAAAAACTATGAAACTGCCAGTTCTACAATTAAAATCTAAAACATTGAGGTAATATAATAAAGCATAAAAAATAAGTTTGGGATTTTCTCTTGCTTTTGCTCCACTGTTGTTGTTTTTTTCTCTCCAAATGAGCCCCATTCTTTAATGCACAGTCACCTTAAGGATATGATGTGACAGCTGAACTGTCTGCTTACCCACCAGCTGTTTTTAAATGAAGGTGATCAGGAACTAGTGATGAAAGAATTGTAGTGGTTAGTCTGGTGCCAGAGGACCTGGGAACCAGAGACCCGGAGAATTAGAAAATATGTAGGCAGATGCGATGTCTCTATGGAAACAATGTGAAGATTGAGCAAATACTAGGTCTATTAGTCATGAAGACGGCAGCATTTTTTTTTTTACACTTATATAACCTGTTTATTGAGGAGTCTGACCACGGTGAGGGGAAAGCTAGAAACATTTTCCGTCCTAGTCACTGCTCCTAACTCTGCTGTGTTGAATGTCCCATCTCTCCTGATGACCAGCTTTTAATGACATCTTAGGAAGGCACCTACAGTTATTGGAAGTTCGGTCCAGTCCAGTTTAATACTATAACCTCATATCCAGTTAAAGATTTTCCACTGCTCCACTGATGGCTAGACTTGTGAGCCATGGGCCTTATGCGGGGTGCTAAGGGCAGCTCTTTCACTTCGGGGTGTGGTATGGGGCTGCTCTGGTTCTAGGCTACCCCCTCCTTCGTTCTGCAAGACCCAATTCCTCCTGTGTTGGAGGTCAGGAGACAGGATGAGATGGATTAACAGCTCTTCACTTTTTCCATTGCTTTTGCTGCTTCTCTGCAGTCACACAGGTGACTGTGGAGACTCTCTGTGGGGCATAGGCCCAGGTGTTAGCTCTCGCAGGGACATGTGTGGGCTCTTTGAGGTTCCTCACATGAGAGAAATGGCTCTGACTCAGAAGCGTTCATCCTCACTCAGCTGCTGCGGCCACCCTATCAGCTGTGACCGCACGGCCTGCATTTTCCTGCCAGGTGGGTGCCTTGCTGGCATGTGAGTGAGGTGGCAGCAAGGAGGAGTGTTGATAAGGTAAGAGCTTTACCACTTCTTAGTGAGCCCTGAAGAAGGTATCTGGTGGGTGCTCTGTTTGTAATGTGCGATACTTACCACCCCTTTCCTCCGATTTGGCCCCTAGGTGCCAGCTCTCAGACAAAAAAATTCTCCTTTATATGCTGTCCTATGGTAATAATAAACTTTATTAAAAGCTTTAGGGTAAGAATGCACCAAGGTGTTTCTCCCCTCCTCTCTTCTCCCCTCCTCTTTTCTCTCATCGCCTCCCTTCCCCTCCCTTCCCCTCTTTCTTCCAAACAATAACCATATAAATTAAAATATGAGGGATTAAAAAAAAGCCTAGAAAATCAGTATTATCTTAATGCCAATGAGAGAACTTTAACAGAGCAGAGGAATTTGGAATATTGGAAGATAGGAAACAATTTCAGTTTCCTGAGAATTTTGGTGGTATTTCTACCTGCTCCAACCTTGGACTGTACTTTTCCACGCTCAGGGAGCCTCCTACAGCCAGGCTGACACTGCAGTCAGCCTCCAGGACTTTCTCGCTCTCTGAGCTAAAGCTGCTTTCATTTGGATCTGAGCTTTCCAGTCCTGAGTGCCTGATTACTGGTCCAAGAGTATAATTTGAGTAGACATGCTGAACTCACCTAAGCCTCCTTACAAATTACGATTGCAATGCTCCAAGAATATAAAAGAAAAAAATTTATAGAAACTAGGGGCGGGTGTTGTTCACAGGCTAGAAACATCAAAGAATTTCTAAGATTTCATGTTAGAGAAGATGGAATGAAGGCGGGGCAAGCCTGTTCCATGTGCATCACCAAAGAAGGAAAAGATTCCTAGTGAAGGGCCCCTAACAGAGATCCACCAGTGCTCTCAAGTTCAGGGTGACAGGGTTGAAGATGAGAGTTAGCTTCAGGGAAGATGGCGGCGAAAAATGTTTATCCCACTCCAGACTCCAGGCATCACATCAAATGCTGAAGCTGCCTGGATTGGGGAGGGGAGGGAGATAGTGTTAGTTTGGTCACAGTTTATGTTTGGCAAGGATGGTGCATTAAGAAAAGGTGGAGGGTAAGGTGGGGAGGAGGGTGGTAGAGGGAGATGAAGGGGGTCAAATATATGGTGATGGAAGGAAAACTGACTCTGGGTGGTGAGCACACAATGCAATATAGAGATGATGTATTATAGAATTGTACACTTGAAAGCTATATGGTTTTACTAACCAATGTCACCCCAATAAATTTAATTAAAAAGAAAAGAAAAGGTGGAAGGCAGGGTTAAGATCGATGCTAACGGGCATTCCTTAGGGAGGGGCTATTGTGCTTATTTCAAGCCACCAAAAAAAATCAAGAATCTGATGCAGTTGTTCAGCTGCTTCAGACTGCGGCCACCTCCTTACTTGGTACAGCCATCCAGATAATTCAGAGGTAAAGAAAAATGAAAGTAAATCTAAATGTTCTCTTTCTTTTATCTGGACCTTGTTGGGGCTCAGGGCAGGCAGCTCCCAAATATGCCAAAGTGGCATATTGATTATTTTGAATGAAAGTTACTTGAAAAAAAGCCAGTGGCAAAAGGACACTCTGACTCTTCTTCATCCCCTAGAAAGCAGGAAATAAATCTCCCATGTGACAGGTACCCTCCCTGTACCAGGAAGTAGAGAGACATCCTAATCACCAGAGACAAGGAATTCAGGGCCCAGAAGGCGGTATAAACAAACCTTGTTACTGCTTTACTAATTTACCACCCCAAGCCCAAACTTCTTTGTCTTGTCAGCTCTTCACAAATTTATGGCTTCTTTGTCTAAAAACTATAAAAGCTGACTGATTTAGTCATTTCTATCGGTCTCATTTCTGTGAGACTTCTGTATGTATGAATTAATTTTTCTTCTCCTGTTTGTCTGTCTTTTGTCAATTGATTTGTTAGATCAGCCAGAAAAACTAAGAAGGGTAGGGGGGAAATTTCCCCCTCCCCAACAACCTAAACGTTTTGGTCACAGTGTCCCAGTAGAATCGATTGCAAATACTGGAATCTCTGTAAGGGTGAGCAAGCAGAGAGAAGTGACTGGACATAGGAAGAAGGCTGCAGTTCACAAGAAGACGGTCAGTGTGGGGAACTGGTTCTCAACTCCTGGTTCTATGTCCCTTAAACGTCTTTCCTCAGTTATCGTCTCTCTCAGATTCAGCACCTATTTGTCACTCTCCCTTACCCATTAAACCCTGCTTTGGAGAGATACAAGTAAGGCACATTTTTTATTTTATATATTAATAGTTCTCCAGCCCAGTGTCTCCTGTTATCAGTGGTTAAGGATGTCTTTTCCTGACTTCCAGTTTTGCAGTATTCTGTCTCTCCATGGAGCAGGGTGAGCCTGGAATCCAGAAAGTTGGGGGAAACTGGGCAGAACTTGAAATAAGAGACGAGAATTGAAGGGTGTTGGAAAATCTCCTATCAAAGCCCCCTATATTATTCCACCATTATACAATTAGCCCTCTGAGTCTTAAAAAATCATAGCACTTTTTTTGTTTATTTATTTATTTATTTTTGCTTAATAGCTGAGTCATCTATGCAGAGGAAATACTGGGTAAATCAAAACCAGAAATATTTATTAGGTGCTACCTCAAGAGTAATACTAGTATACTATTTCTTTTCTTTTTTTTTTAAGTTGCAGAAAAGGACAGTTTATTGGAAGAAAAAAATACATTTCAAAGAAGCAGAAGCGGACCGGGGCAGTAGAGAATGGCTCAAGGGACATTATTAGAAGAGAAAGTACACTCCAAAGAGTTTGGAGCCGGGCCCGGGCAGAGGCAAGGCTCAAAACACTCAAAGGGCCTAGTATACTATTTCAATTAGAGCAAAACACACTGGGAATGTGTGTAGGATGAAGGAAGTAATAATAGCAAGGGAGACAGCATGCAAGCGGCAAGGAGAATGGAAGGGAACTAAAGAAAGGACGGAGGACCCCCAAAGCAATCTTTTCCTGTTGAAAACTGCCTGGGTCCCTGGGCCATCATCTGGTGTTCCTCGTCATTCTTATGAGAGGCAGAGCAGTAGACTGACTAAGAGCATAGGCTCTACAGCTAGACTGCTGGGTTCATAAAGGTTAACAGTCTCATCCTATCTCAGGAATCTGGAGGTAGATAGGTAGAATCTCTCTGTGTCCAGTTTCTTCATATATAAAACAAGGATAATATTGGCCCCTGTATCCCAGTATTGTTGTGAGGATTAAATGAGTTAATGCAAATACAGTATTTAGAATAGTACACGGCATAGATTATATGTTAGTTATTAGTATGTTTTCTATACAAAATGTCACGACTCCTCCTCCTAGGAGTCACTGGGGGAGGAGTGAGGATCACTATACCCATATACTCAGTATCTATACTCCGGATACTATATTAAAAATACTTCATTGAAGCCTCATGTGCCTATGAAACAGATATTACCCCTACTTTGCAGGTGAGAAAAGTGAGTTTCAGAGAGGGTGAGAATCTGGCCCAAGGTCATACAACTAAAAAGTGATCAAGTTTGCTATGGTATCCTATGACATTACTTACATAGTTCTTTTTGGAAATAAAAATGTACACAAATGGTATAGGCAGATAAAAAAAACAAACGCTGGCATTAAGTTTTTACAGTAATTATACAAATAATCCTCATCTTCCTTATTCAGTGCTTACATTCACCCCCTGCCCTGATGGTAGCATGTCTTTGCAGACAGCAGGCTTTTAGTCCAGAAAGGAGATTTTATATATATATATATATATATATATATATATATATATATATATATATATATATATATATCACACCAGAAAGGAAGAAAACAGTCCTACCTATCATGTAAATATAAAGATAAGTATAAATGCAAACCACATAGTGAAAGATAGGTAGGGGCTTGGGGTTAAATTTTCAGGCTGGATGTATACAAGGAGGCAATATTCCTCCATACTTAAATTAGATGAAATTCAGTGAGTAGCCAATAGGTATGACTGCTTTATTAAACCACTTTATAGAGCACATAAATTGAGTTTACAAGACCAATTAAATGCTTGAGAGAGTTAGGAATTTTAAAACCAATATGATTGGATTTCAAGGTGTTACATAAACTAGGAGGTAGGGATTATGAATTAATCAATCTGAACTATAAACAAGAATTCATCAAAAGTCTCAAAGAACAAACTTCTTTCAGAAAAGAGGCTATGGTATCCTATGACATTACTTATACATTTATCATTGGAAATAAAATATAAAAATATACACAAATGTATAGACAAAAATTCAGGCATTATATTTTTACTGTAGTTATACTCATCACACACAAAAAAATGCATGTATAACTGAAATCCTCAAGCAACTGTGCAAATTTTCCTAAATCAACCTTGTGAGGAATTTTTCCTGCTAAAATTTCTACCAGCACTACAGTTTGAGAAAATTGGTGTGTCTGTTTCCTTGCTGAGCGCAAACAAGAATAAATATCTATGAAAAATTTGGAGGACAAGAAAGAGCCTGGATAGTTTCATTACTGTGGTAGGCAGAATTCTAAGATGGCCTCCAACACGCTTGCCCCGTACATACACCTTGCTTAATCCCCTCTTCTTGTGTGTGGGCAGGATCTGTGAATAAGATGGGATCATCAGGTTTTTTATTACGATAGGTTACATGACAAAGATGAAGAGACTTTGCGGATGTAATTAAGGTCCTGAATCAGCTGACCCTGAGTTTATCAAAAGGGAGATTATCCTGGGTGGGCCTGGGTGGCAATCACGTGAGCCATTAAAAAAAACCGAAAAACACTAGGAGGCATTAGAAAGATTATTCTGCTGGTCTAGAAGAAGAAACAAACATTGATGTCGTGAACTGTCCATAGAAAGGAGCGGTCTCTAGGAGCTGAGGGCCTCAGCCTTGAAACCACAAGAAAGTGAATTCTGCCCACAATCATTAGCGCCTGGAAGAAGGCTCTGAGTCTCAGATGAAATCTCAGATGCAGCCCATTCCTCGATTACAGCCTATGAGACCCTGAGCAGAGGACCCAGCTAAGTAGTGCCCAGACTCAGAAGACACGGACCCATGCAAACTATGAGAAATAAACTTACGTTGTTGTATGATGCTAAATATATAGCAATCTGTTACACAGCAATAAAAACTAAAACACTCAGTTTTAGTTTTGATCTTGAATTATTAAATAATGATTAAATAATCCTGAATTATTAAAATTTGGTTGCATGATTGAAAGAATAAATATGTTTTTGAGTTGGAAGATTTGGAGTTTTCACATGAAGAATCAGTGTGATTAAAATAACTTCAGAATAACTATTTTGGAGGTCTATTACTCAAACATTTGATAATTGAAGGAGTGCTAAGATTATGGATATAACAATTGATTCAAAGATCTCAAAACTTATTTCCTATAAGTGTCGGAAAAGCTGAAACTCTGATTGTAAAGAAAGTGGTATTTTTTCTTTCTCTTGAAATAATAGACACTATTCATTGTACTATTCATAGCCAACAGATCATACTAGAAATTACAAAGCACTTTCACATAGATATTTCTGTTATTATGCAATATATTTGTTTCAAAAAGTTAACGTGATATGAGAAATGAAGCAATGGAAACCACAGGGCTTATAGGAAAACGGGTTAGGGACACAACACTCAAAAAGTTGTCAGTGACACAATAAAAAAAGTTAAGATTCTGATAAAAATGGTAGTGCAGTTTTACACATGTCAAATGGTTGAGAAATATATATATATATATATATATATACAGATAGATAGATAGATAGATAGATATAGATACATAGATATATAGATAGATAGATAGATATAAATGCTACAATAAATATAGTACTTTCCTCTGAAAAAGACCTTAAGTTTGTTTGTGGAATTGGGAGTCAGAAGGGTTGCAGCTTGTGAGTTTTTGTGAAGCAGTGGAAAAAAGCTGATCTGAAATCAGAGGAAAAATATCACCAGATGTGGATGGGTGTGGCTCAGAACACAGGTGGTGGACTGAGGCAGGTGGTAAATGTTTGAGGTGTGTGAATGTCTGTTTTTTGTATTCCCATGTGCCTGGGTTGAGTTGGGTGCAACTGTGGAGTGAATGAGGGTGCAAACAAACTATTGGGTTGTCGGAATAGTCATGATGCATTTTTGCAACGAAAAACATAGGAAAAATACGTCATGACTTTTCCGACAACCCAGTACAAAGCACCTACTGGGTCAGGAAAGGTGAAGAGAAATGATAACTTTCAACAGTCCAAAATAGCCATCCTGGGGCTTACGGTAAGTAAAGTAGGAGTAACCCTAGCCCTAACCGTAACCATAATATAGTCATTATTCCTGGGTCCTGAGACTCATTCCACTGGAGGATTTGGGCAACAAAATTTTACTTTCCTAATTCTGAGTACATACAAACAATACTTTCTTAATTTATTAATCCATTTATTATACATTGATTAAGCATTTCCTTCTCCTAAGAGCTGTGCCATATTTGGGGGGCAGATAGTAAGAGTAAGAAAATAGCTTCAAATTTGTAGGTCTATGGCCATTCAACCTGGGACATTGACTACCTTTTCTTAGTAAGTACACAGGATTAAACCCTTAAACAAGTTTAAGGAAACTTAAACCTGAGGGAAGAGATCACAGGGTTTACATGATTGGAGGTCTCTGCTCCTCACTAACCTGTTTATTTTATTTACATTTCTCAGGTGACGTTTTATTAAGGCAATTAAGACTTCATTTTCAGGAAGGGCAATCTTACACTTACCAGAGAGCTATTGCCAACATATTGGGTTGTTGGAAAAGTCATGACACATTTTTGCAACGAAAAACCTAGAAAAAATATGTCATGACTTTTCCGACAACCCAATATTTGCTAGACAATTGTTATGAAGGATCCTTGCGAAAATTCTGTCCTAGTACCCATGACACCCTTGATATAGCGATGCTGTTATTTTTCCTTCTTAGGTGAACAGGTGAGTTTCTTAAGCAAAATAGACCAATGATGGTTGACAGACCTTTCCACGTTAGCTGGTGTGCCATGTCACCTGAACTGGAAATCCATTGTTTTTGTAACCAAGAACCGTGGACCTCTTCTACAAGTAAAGGATGCTTTAAGCACATTCAGATTTACTAGAAAAAGTTTACAAATCTACAAAACAATCAATTAGCGGGATGAATTTGCATAATAAAGAGATTCGCCAGAGGATTACTTTAAATTGCTAGGATCTCACAGTGTGTTGAGAGCATCTAGGAAAATGCGGATTGTATAACAAAATGCCAGATGAATCCTTTTGTGAAGCAGAAGGTCCTTTTTGTGATGTGAATGATCACTCTAATTTACAAGTTTGTAAGTTTGGGTCTTTGTGTATCTGGGTTTCTTCATTTTGCTTTAATAATAGATATACCAAAAGTCACTTATAGAGAGTTCAGGTTTAACTCTTCTGAGCATGTTTTTTTTTTCTATATTAATATCAAATAATCAAAACAATCTGCATGTTTAAAGAATGGAATCATAAAGTACCTCAAATATTTAATGTGTGCATTTCTGTATAATTTCCCATAGGTCTTGTTATTAGAAATATGTTGAAGACATACTTCCCACATAATGATTGATTTCTTTTGGTATTTTACTTAAACACACAGTAAAGAATATCTTGACCAGAAGCATAATTGCTAGTTCACTGTGTTCAACAGTATTTATTGAAGTAATAACCATGAGTACTAAATTGTTACTATATTGCATTTATATGAATTTTCTTCACTGTTTATTGGAAATACCAGCACCATAAACACTGAATAGAATGGAATGATTTTCCACTTTCATCTAAATTGAGTATGATGATTGCAAAGCTCATCTCATTGTCTTCAGTGAATTTTATTTTGATAATCATTAAATATTTTAATAGGGTAGCATACATGTTCTAAGGAAAACAGGCAGCTAATTTTATATGAATGCTTTTCTGGTTAAAAAAAATAGCTCTGGTTCTCAAGCTTGGCTGTACACTAGAATCACCAGGGGAACTTTAAAAAAAACATTGATGCAGGTCCGCTGAGTGGCGCATTGGTTAAGAGCTGGCTTGGGACGCCAGCTCTGAGCAGCAGGGTCCCGGTTTCGGATCCCACATGAGGGCCAGTGATGCTGCACCCTCTGCAGCTAAGATGGTGAACAACAGCTCGACCTGGAGCTGGGCTGCCGTGAGTCGTTGGCGATGGGTAGGCTGCAGTGAAGCTGCAGTGGGTTGCCATAGGCTACCGTGAGTGGCCGGCAGCCAGCGTGAGCTGCCAGGAGCTGCCATGAGCAGCTGTTCAGTGGCCGGCGACCAATCTGCCTCACCTGGGAAGAACGCAATGATAATACCAACATGGGTCAGTGAACTGATGTCCTCCACAACTAGACTGAAGAACAAAAGAATACCAACTTGTCTGTTCCCTTTCCCCGATTCCCTAACGCTGTTCCGCTCCCCCTTAGATATCATGCACCCAAACCCTTCACTTTCCAGAAGAGCAAACTAGGGAGGTCAAGTGACTCGCTAACGGGTTTCATGGCTGCTTAGGGAACTTCAGGCCTGGGGCTCTGTCCTGCACGCTATACTGCTTTCTTCGATAAAGTGAAATAGTCTGCTAAATTGAAGAGGTTTCCAACTCCACAGATGACAAATGTATGCCAAAGAACCATGATGCATCCCTGCAGGATGCTGGGCTGAGCTATGGCACGGAGCAGAGCAGGGAGATGGGGAAGCAGCCGAGCTCTGTGTGGACTGCGGGCAGTGGGCTTGGGTAACTCTTTTTACTTCTCTAAGCCACAGTCGCCCCATATGCAAAGCAGAACAGTAACACTCATCTTGTCATCCTGAAAGTGTATTGTTAGAAACGAACATGATTATATTTCACCGTATGATTGCCAAGGGGCTTTAAAGATGAGAATTGTTATCATTACTGCTATAGCTAGTCCAGTAATTACATCAAATGATGTGTGGATTTCACAGATATTTTGCAAAATAATCAAGGATAACTTGTTAATCTTTGCAGAAGCAATGAAGACAAATCGAGACTCAACATTTATTGAAAATATTTTTTTGTGATTTACACCTGTGCCCCATGTCATGTTCTATACTTACCTAAATGAACTGCTCAAATAATTTAAAACGATTAATGTACGTAAGGCAATTAGGAGAGCGATGTGCACATAATAGAAGTTTGGTAACTATTGATTATTATTGTTTATGTCTTCATACTTTCCTGTTCCTCCCTCAACTGTGAAAGCTGAACATAACTCTCTAGACTGAATTTCATTTTCTATTGTTTGAAATGACAAAGATCGTGGCTGGCTAACAACTCAAGCATCGCTTTTGTTCCCTGGAAAGAACACGGTGTTGCTTTAGGGAGTAAATGTATTTGGGGAGCATTGTTTATCAACTGTGATGGAGCCAAAGGACAGTGTGTTTTCTAAATGCATGTGTGTATCACACATTTATTCCCATTTAGCTTCTGTTATAAAGTCCTGAGATATCCTCTGGGCATTAGTCTG
>NW_017731413.1:1477058-1481352 GCF_001890085.2 Hipposideros armiger | reverse complement strand
CAGACAGTTGCAGAGAGATATTTATCTTCACCCCATTGTGACCCTTCTTAGGGTGTGTATAGCTGAAAGTCAGCGAGACTGGGTGGAGGAGAGGGGTCTGATCACTTCAGTTCAGCAGCAATTTACTGCTGTGTGCCAAGCACTGTCCTAGGTGCTGGGGAGACTGGTGAGGAAGATTCGGGTCTTACCTTTGAAATGCTCACATTCTGGTGGGGAGGCGAAAAACTTAACAATTACCATACAGTGTGGCAAGTGCCATGTTCAAGGTCTGCATACAAACATGTACAGCAGAGACCTTAAAACAAGCTTAGGACAGTGGATGGAATCGGGGATATCTTCCTGGAGGAGGCATACAGTACAAAGAAGAGGAAAGGATTCTGCTTGTTTGGGAGGAAGCTGAAGCCAGATTAGGTGCTGAGATAGGAATTTAACGCCTTTCCAAGAGGGCAGGAGGAGGAAGGAGCCGGGAGAAGGTGAGAAGGTGCCAGGGTAGATAAAGGAGACAGGGAAGACAGCGGGCTATCGGCCCCACACACAACTACAAGACCCAGAAATGGAGCTTTAAAGGCGAGACATGCAGAAGCACCAGCCACCCCACCATCGCCATGACCAACACAAGGGGACCGCATCCTCTTCCGGCCCCTGCCCACACCCCGGGAGCTGAGGAGACTGCCGGCATGGTGACTGCAGCCACAGATTGCCCATCGGTGTGCAAAAAGGGCCAAGGAGGGAACAAAATCGGTGGAGCACAGGTGGGACAAAATCATCACAAATTAAAGTATTCCTTCTTTGTTTTTTCATTTATCTTCTGGTTTGACTTTCAAATGGAATTTAAAGATTTTACTTTTTCTGGTATTCTTAGTCTAAAGTGACTAACAGCCTCAATTTAGGAGATTTGGATAATTGTAAGTGTGATGGGGTTATAGGAAAAGTTTAGAAATCATTCTATACCTTCTGGAAACATCCCAAGTCAAATTGATTAAAGAAACTTGTTTCTTCTTTAGTTCTACACCATATACCCAGGAATTCAGGGTTTGAGAAATTTTCAGTCAACTGCATATTAGTAACATATAGTATGACGCCTTTTCAGACGACCCACTCTTGTCTAAGAGTGGCTTCCATAGTTCTGTGGCAGATGTTAGCAGGTGTTGCAACATCCATTCCAGTTTCTTCACCCTCGCCTGCTTTCCCTTACAGTGGCTGGAAAGGGCTGAGACATCCTTCCTCAGTCTCCCTGAAGTTGGGCGCTGAGGTACACACAGTCTGGCCACTGAAGTATAAACCTGAGTCTACTAGAACGTTTCTGGTAAAGCTTTTGATTTCCCGATAAAAGGAACACATATCTCCATCACTGCTCCCTGTCCCCTTCCTCCACCCGGGCATGCAGGTATGATGCCTGGAGCTGCCATAGCCATTTCGCTATCGTGAGGTGAAAAACATGAAAGCGCGAAGACGAAGTGCCATCACACTAAGGGAAACAAAGCAAAAGACAGAACGGCCCTGGTCGGAAATGACACGACTAGCAAGTACCCACTTCCGGGCCTCTTCCTGACAGCGCAACGCATGTCTTTATTGTTTAACCTACTACTGGTCAGGCTACAGCTACTTGAAGCTGAAAGCAACCTGCGCTGGTTCAAGCCACAAATAAGAATATTGCCCCAGGAATGAAGCGGACTTGGTTTACCTGTGGCGTCGTTCAAAAGCTGAAACACAATTAACCCTTACCAAATTGAATCCTAAATATNAATAAGAATATTGCCCCAGGAATGAAGCGGACTTGGTTTACCTGTGGCGTCGTTCAAAAGCTGAAACACAATTAACCCTTACCAAATTGAATCCTAAATATTTCTCTTTGTGTCCACGGTCAGGCCAACCCTTCTTCTGCATCTGGCTCCAAGTCCCTTAAAGCCCATGTTTCTACATCAGCCTCGCAATGTGGTGAAGGGTGAGGGGCTGTGAGATGTATATCCTGGGGACCATGATGGACAGCTGACGGAGGACGGCCTCTATTTAGCATATGTTCTATGGCAACCTGCGGTTCCTGGAACAGATTCTGGGTCATAACACTTAACACTGATACCACAGCTACTATTTCAAGAATATTACTGTATTCCTTTCTTTAGGCTACTGTACAAATTGCCACAGACTGGGTGGCTTAAAACAGAAATTGGTTATCTCACAGTTCTGGAGACCAGAAGTCTGAAATCAAAGTGTCAGCAGAGCCACACTCCCTCCGAACGCCCTAGGGGAGGATACTTCCTTCCCTCTTCCAGCTGCTGGTGGCCCCAGGTATCCCGTGACTTGTGGCTGCATCACTCTAAACCTCTGCCTCATCGTCACATGACCTTCTCCTCTGTATCTTTTCTTTTGTTTGTATCTTGGCTGTTTATTATAAGGACACGTCTTCTAAGGGCCCATCCAGATAATCCACGGTGATCTTGAGTCCTGACCTTAATACCATCCACCAAGACACTTTTTTTTTCCAAATTAGACACATTCTCAGGTTCTAAGTGGACATATCTTTTGGGGGCCACCATTCAACTACAACTATCTTCCTTTCTGTTCTAGAAATACTATTGCATTTGTCCTATTTTCTTTCTTGGATCTCATTAACTTGGAATTTTTTTAACCTGAGTGAAGAAATGGTAATGATTTAAATCTTGCCCTGGATCAGAATTTAGGATTGTTTCTCGAAATATGTGTTAGATTTCCTATTTTCAAGTTAAGAATTATTTTTCTTATGATATTCTAGTCTTTATTTCTCATGTTAAAGTAAAAAAAATAGATGACTTAAGACACGTAAGTATATCACAGCAGTAACATATTTACCAGATTTAATATCAGCCAGGCAAAAACATTTCTTGTGATTTATTAAGCACAATCTTTAACGCAGACTGGATTATTATTATTATTTTTAGGGCATCAATTACTTTCTACCTAGATCAATGGTTTTTAATCCTGCTTGTACATTTTAATCACTAGAGGACCTTTTAGAAAATGTATGACTACACCTCACTTCAACCAGCTCAATATAAATATCTGAGTCTGGGTCTGGGCCTGGGAANAGACCAAAGGTTAGAGAGAAAAATTTGTTGTTAAGTTGCAAATTATGAATAAACCTTCTCCTACTGAATTGTTTCTTTTGTTGCATTTCAGAATATAGTCACCTATGAAGGTTATTTTACTTCAATAAAAAGAATTGTTACATGAGGAAGACAGTAACCATATCTGTTGTACAAAAGGAAAACAGAATTAAAAGTTACCTATATTCTCCAAATTGCTTGTTACGCAGGGCAGCTCAGGAGAAGGTAAATGGCTTCCTGTCATGATCAGGACACCTACTCCTGTATGTTACCCACTTTTTCCAATATGAACATTATTGATTTTTAAAGGAAGAATGATTAGAAGAGGTACCTATGGGATTTTTATAACTCCTTTAACAAACACTAAAAGATGTTATTTTTAAGAAGAACTGTGGGTGCTGGTGATGGCAACCAAGTTCATTAAAATAAAAATTTTCATGCAGCAGACAGAAAAAACACAAAGCAATCAGAGAAAATCCAAACTTGGAGTTCTAGTTATTGTCTGTGTTCAATAAATCAAGTCTACTTGCAAATATGCATAATTACTTTTTAATAAAAAAGAAATTAAGCATTTTGCTGGCATAACCAACAATAGGTAATTATCTTAAAAGTGACACGAAAGTAGGCGGCCATGTACTGATTCATGCTGCTTCTCCTGGAAAAGAAACCTCCATTTCCCCAAAAAGGAACAGACTGTACAAGACAGAGATCCATTGTTGACATGGGAAATCGCCATGAAAACCACCTTTTCTTTCCATTTGCTTCCATCTTGAGCCACAGGCTGTATATTAAATAAAGTGCTCGACTTTGTTCCCACTGAGGAAGGGTATTACCACCCACTGATCCTCAAGAAGAGGGGGTGGTGATTGTGCAGAGGAAGTTGCCAGGGCTGGCGCTGGATGGCAGCTTCACAAGGTTTCCTTGGAGGGAAGGTGAATTGCTCTGCTTTGGAACCTAGTTTCCTTTCTCCCGTGTGCTCCTCAACAGCGCACTCTCGAGTGAAGTACCTGTCACAGTAAGTGGTGGGGAAGGCAGTTATTGTCTACAGCAGGTAGATTACCAAAGCACCAGCAGGGAAAGGCTTTCCAACAGAAACCTAGCAATGCTATTCATAAGAAGGGTATTCTTTCAGGCTTTGGCAAGAAACCCAGAAGCCTGAGGTATACTTATGTCTAACAGAAGTTCTGGGAGAAGGCAGATTTAAAATACGA
>NW_017731413.1:1446179-1472168 GCF_001890085.2 Hipposideros armiger | reverse complement strand
AAGCTAATGGTTGGGAGTTTTGACAGTAATGAGGAGTTGTAAGAATTTTATGATGAATAAAACTTGAGTTCAATGACTTTATGTAATACATTTTTTTTTTCAAATTAAGGTGCGTCTTATACATGGGAGCGTCTTGTACATGGGGAAATACAGTAACCTCAACAGTTCAGGAACTTTTATATATGAGGTGTGGTCAGAAAATATGGTGAATGTTTAAATTTTAAAAATGTATTATAGCAAAAGACACATTGCCATTAATTCCCCTCAAAATACTCCCCCGTGCTTCGAACACATTTATCCCATCACTCTTGCCTCTTTCTGAAGCAGTTCTGGAAGTCCTCTTTCCTGAGAGTCCTTAGTTGTGCTGTCGTGGCTGCCTCAATGATCCCCAAAGTCATGGATCATTTTGACTTTCGGGAAGAGCCAGAAGTCACATGGTACCAAATCCAGTGAATAAGGTGAATGAGGACACATTGTAATGTTTTTATTTGACAGAAATTGCTGTATACCAGAAGTGATATGTGACACGGAGCATTGTCATGATGGGGGATGAAGTAAGGTCACTCACAAAAGAGGACTTCCAGAACTGCTTCAGAAGGTGGCAAGAACGATGGGGTAAGTGTGTTCGAAGCGCGGGGGAGTATTTTGAAGGGGATTAATGGCAATGTGTCTTTTCAAGTAATACATGTCTTTTATGAATACAGTCACCGTATCTCTTGATCACACCCCATCTCTTAGATCCCTCTTCTACAGAGTGAAGTCAATGTATGTTTTTAAAAATCAGTACTAGTGGTGCTTCCTGTTAGTAGGAAAAGCTTTAGCAGTAGAGCTGCGTGTGCCCTGGGGACGTGCGGGGGCCTGGGAACTCGTCCAGCCTCCAGTTATTTGGGAAGATGCTTGGGCTGTGGGCACTGGCAGGTGTGAAAGGGAATGACAGTGGGGTTGGGGGCAGCACCTGTCCACGGGCAGCTGCTTTGTCAGAGCTCACCCCAGACACTGCTGCTGCTGCTCATTTAGACATTTACAGGGGCTTCAGTAACAGACAGGCCACCGGAGCTATGCAGTCACACAGCAGAAACAGGAAGAGGGGAAGGCCCCGCACACAAGAGAGGGTAGATCTGCAGGCCACAGCTCTGGGTCAGCTTTCAGGAAAAGAGAACGGAACCCTGTAATCTAAGGGGTCACCAAGTCCCGTAAATATGAGGTCTTGTGGATGGAACAGGCAGGAAGTAGGAGAGACCCGGAAGAGAATAAGACATTCAGCCAAATATTTAAAAAACTACTGATGAGATAGGAATCAAGGTGCGTTTACTCATTCTGTGTTGATCAAATACTTATTGAGTATCTTCTCTGTGTTCCAGGAGTTGGGGACAGAGAGGTGAGCCTGTGTTCTATGGAGGGAACCTGACCAGAAGACAGGTAAATGAAAAGATTTCAGGGCTATAAAAACAGACACACACACCTTCCAGGTAATGTGGTGGAAGCTGGTGGAGAACAGAGAAATACTACCTTTGTTTAGGTGGTCGAAGAAGGCCTTGGCCGTCAGAGGTGACATTTGCGCTGAGATAAACGAGGAGGGAGAAAGGTAAACATGTGCACACAGTGATCCGGGTGGAGGGAACAGCAACCACAATGGCCCTGAGGTTGGAACACATCTGGAGTTTGCAAAGAATCAGACAAGACCCAGTCTGGAATAAAAGCAAGGGCATGTTAGGGAGAAGTAGAAAAGGCAGCCGGGTTTGATGATGAGCAAACGGCTGGGCTCCTAGAAAGGTCACGTCGCAGGTCTTTCTGTTCTGGTCTGAAAGGGCCGAGGTCCCTCTGGGTAAGCTGCTCAGGGCTGCCCTGATGCAGACAGCCTGTCAACGCTGACAGCGGCAATCGGACCCTTCCAGCTGTAATGATGTACCCTGCTGGCTGCACAGTTGCCTCGCTCTGAGTAGTCCAGTCACCTGGGGCCTGCACCTCCAGTCTCTGAGGGTGGTTCTGATAGTTACACTACATGCACAGGGATTTAAAGCAGGAGGTACAGAAGGGACTGCAGCAGCGTACGTCAATGGTGTCAACCCCTGACAACCACCATGACAGAAACAGTCTGATTCCTGAAGTGACTCCATTTATACTGCCAAAGCCTGCCAGGCTCTGAGGTCTTCCTTGGTACATGAACACGATCTCATCTCATATTTATGGAAACAATAAAGGATGGGTGCTGTTTCTGAGCAAAAGGCAAATAGGAACTCAAGAACTAAACTCCTTTTTATTCATTTCACACTCTTCCCAGAATGCCTTGCATCTACTGTATTTCACTGATTTCAAGACACACGCTTTACCTTCAGTGGCCGTCTCTGAACTGGTACGTCTTACAATCAATGGTGCCTCACAATGGCTGTTACATGGCTGTCATCACCTGTCGGCGCACTTTGGTCATAGCTGTTCATGTTGTCAATGAAGCGCACAGGGATTGCTGATGCTACACGTGGCGAGTATAGTTAGCATTTAAAGTGTGTTTTAAAAGATTATACTATATTTTGGTATTCTATATGAACAGTTTTGGTACTTAGGCACAAATAGAGAAGAAAGAGGGTAATTTGACATTTTTGAAGCAAATTATCTTTGTTGCAAATTATCTTTGTTGCAATTACTCATGTTCTCTAAAAGCAGCAACCACGTGCATTATGACAAGATATCCATAAATATATGAAGTCATATCATGCTTTACTACTGTGCTACATGAAAAAAATTACATTTTACATGCCAAGGAACTCAACAAAGTCAGGAGAAATTGACAAAGCCCTCTAAATGAGTGCCAAAGCTGTGTGATGTGTTTATATGTTGGACAGAATCACCATAAGGCGCTGTGTCAGAGTTTAATTTGCAGCATCTTTTTTCTTTCTTAGAAATGCAGGAAATATGGTGCATCTTATAATAGATGGCATTTTACATTCCATGAAATACAGTAGAACAGAGCAGATGTTTTTCTCTTTAGATGACTAGGGCTATGCAAATACTAGGTCCCATTTTATCCCATTACGTTAGAAATGTCTCATGCAAGACCAAAGCTCTGTCCACTTGAAAACTTATAACTCACGATTGTGTCTCACGCCTACGGTAGACTGCACAAAACATTCCTGGGACAACTTGGTACCCTTGGCTAGTGAGCTGACTTTAGTCAAAAGCATCTAAGTACTTAGATACATATGAAGCATGGGCAGATGACTGTGAAATAGATTGTCTTCATAAAAAGAAGATAATTTTTCCAAGGCAATTATTTAAAATTCAATTTAAGAAGGCCACTGCTTTTTAATGTCTGATTTTTGAGAAGTCAGGACTACAGGCCCTGAAGTTTTTTTCTCTTTAGGTGCTCTCAGATCAGCGTGAAAGACCTATTGGGCAGAGTCAGCTGAAGAGCTATAAAATAATTCACAGCCCTGCTCTGGGCAGGTTGTCAATCACTGTGTGTGAAGGCTGTATTGATTTTTTTTTTTTTGAGTCCACAGTCATTCTCCTATTTCTACTCCAAAGAACTGCCTTAAAGATTTAGTCAAATTCCTTGACAAATAGCAGGTCAATGGCTGAGGATGCGCTGCCTGGTGTGTGGTGGTGGCGAAAGGGCAGCCTCTCTGCCCCCAGCCCGAGGCTGAGTGCTTGCTGTGATAGCAGGTTCTAAAGTGAAAAGGCTTCTGCATAAAAGTCTATCTTTATGTAGAGTGCAGAAATGTCTTTTGGGGCACACTTTGGTTATTTTCAGGCATAGATCATAAATATTTATTTCATATGCAAAGAAGAGCTGAAATGGTGTGTGTGTGTGTGTGTGTGTGTGTGTGTGTGTGTGTAATTGCTTCCAGACATTTCTACCTGAAATGTGTGATAGGTAGTTCAAACTTACCATGTTCAATAGCACCCTTGATTTCTCCCAATCTCAAGATATAGCTCAGGCCAAAACCCTTTGACTTACCCTCACCTCCTCGCATCTCTCTTACAATCAACATCTAAGTCATCGGCTCTGTCTTCCTTGTATGTTCTGATTCATCTTCTTCACCACATTCACTTTAGTATGAGGCATCTTTTGCCTTGACTACTGGGAGAGCCTCTTAGCTAGATTTTCACCCTCCCCACCCCTGTCACCCCCTCCCTCTGTTTTTCCAACAGGGAAAGTGAGCCTTTAAACAGAAAGCACAGGGCCGGCCGAGTGGCTCAGTAGGTTAAGAGCTCACTCAAGAGTTTGAGCTCTGAGCAACAGCGGTTCGAGTCCTGGCCCGAGCTGAGCAGCCGCTGAGCTGCCAACAGGTGGCAGGATGGCTCAACTAAAAAAACAAAATAAAAAACAAAACAAAACAGAAACCACACAATGTCACACTCTCTTACTCAGAAGACCTCGCATGACTTCCACCCATTCTTGGAATACACTTGGATCCCTACCCGGCCCTTGGCTATCTCTCAGACACCATTTCCCCACCAGCCTTTCTCCTTGCTCTTGCTATTATGGCCACATTGGCTTCCTCACTGCTCCTCAAACAGGCATGGTCCTGCCTTGGCGTATTTGCGTTGGTTATCCCTTCAGCCTGGAATGCTGATCTCTGCCTGGCTTATTCCTGCATCTCATTCAGATTTCTGTCCAAATGGCACCTTCTCAAAGGCGTCATTGCTGACCACTTTCCTTAAGATCTAGCCACTTCCTGTCCTCTTATCCTGCTTTCCATTTCTCCATGTGCCACTATCTGATGTCACATTACAGACTTATCTGTGACCTGCTTATTGTCTGATTCCTTCTCTAGAATGTAAACTCCATGACAGCAGGGGCTTGGTCACTTGTTTTGTTCCCTACTGCATTTCTAGAGCCTAGAACAGTGCCTGGCATATATACAGTAGTTGTTCAATAAGTATTTCCATTCAACATAAATGCAGCATATACTTCTTCCTGTGTCAGATTCCCAGTCATACACATTCCAGACACATTGAGGCCCTACAAATATGTATACAGTATGGTCTGCCCTTCAAGTTAAGCACCTTTACCCAACATGCCAGGCACCCCCAGCTGATGGCAGCACCCAGAGGTGGCGCTGAGTTGGGGTGCAGTTCACACAAATGGTTTTCTCTTCTAGGCCCTCAACTGTCCGGTAGGTGAAACTTGTCTCTGATCAGCTTGCCCCCCGTGGTTCCCTTGTATCCTCCTTTTGCCACTCCCGTCAGCAATTCAGTCAGTGAATAGTTTTAAGGGCCTCGCTTGTGAAGGGCATTGTAACTTGCTCTTATCTGCTGCAGCCAGTCCCAAAGAACATGTGTGTGAGAGGTGATCTGTTTATTTATTTTGGGGGGGACTGTGGGGGTGGAAAAGTACGACCTGGGGTCTTCTTACTTTGAACCTTTCGATTTCATCCTGCCTCTGTTGGCTTCCGCGGACCAACACATGAAGTAAGTATGACATGAGCCTTTCCCCTTCTTTTTAGTATATTTTCTGAAGGGAAGTTGATATTTCATTTTTGGCATTTGGGAGGTGGTAAAAGAGGTCTCTCTCTCTCTCTCTCTCTCTCTCTCTCTCTCTCTCTCTCTCTCTCCCTCTCCCTCTCCCTCTCCCTGTATGTGTGCATGCATGTGCACTTCTAAGCCTTGATGGAGCTGCCACTGCTTAACGACCATGATATCATGAGAACAACGCCAGAGCCAGGGTGCACACCCCAGCACTCTAGCACCAGAGGCCACAGTCTCCTGACTCCAATGTGCTTCCGCTTCATGGAGAGCAAGAACATGAATAATGAACTTTAGATGCTGTGTGACCTGAGTGCCTGGACCTCAGGAGTAAAGCCATGCATGTGCACCTGGCAGCCCTCTACCTGGAAGTGCCAGCTGCAGCTTTTCCATAGGTGATACTGTCTGAGAGTATAGCACTGGGGACAGAAGATCAGAGGACGAAATCTTGAGCAAGACTGACAGCCAATGAAGGGGAAGATAGAGACGGAGGTACTAAAGCCTCTGTTACCGTGATTATTGCTATTATTCCCTGTGCCTGTTTGGAGGCATCAATTTACCTAAGGAACCACATTCAATTAAAACAAAACAATTGTTGCAAGTGGGTGTGCAGCAAATATTTGAGCAAGGCATGGAAATGATTCTCCATTAGACACATGCTTCTGTGTTTAGTTTTCTAAAATAATTTAGTTTGATAGTCAATTAATTCAACAAATGAATTTTCAGCTTTTTATAGCTCTAGCAAGTCCATTATCATACAGTGTGTTTACCATCTAAGTTATTATTCTTTGGTTGTTGAATGTTGGTTGGGGGTCCCTGTCCCCCAATTTTCCATACATTTAAGACCTCTAGTAGAGACCATATCCAAGTCTTTTTTTTTTTTCCTGTGGGTCCTCACACTTTAGCACCATTAATCATTTTAGATTTTCTGAGATGGTTTTGATTTCACATATTCTGATTTGGATGGTTTTGTTTCTAAGCTTCCAAATTCTAGAAGTTTCTTTTCTTTTCTCTAATCAAAACTTCTCTTTTGTGGTGGACTGATTGTAGTAATGGCCTCAATTCTTCATCCTGACCTCATCCAAGCCATTTACATGTAAATTTTCAGCTCTTCCTATCAAGAAGTGAAATATATCCTCCCTCTCAACTGAATTCTGAGTTGCTCATGTAGCTTTCTTTGTGCAATTGTTAGCAGGTCAGGTGCAAACGCAGGCTTAGAAAAACGCTTGCACATTTTCATTTTGCTCTGTCTGTGCCACGGGATCTGCCTGGGAGAGTATGTTAGACCACAGGACATGTGGAGCAGAGCCAAGCTGCCCCAGGTGTCTTAGCTGAGACCATCCGAGATCAGTTGACACTCATATCCCAACAGGCTAGAGCCAAGTGCCAGAGGTGAGGGAGCCAGCTGAGATCAGAAGAAATTTCCAGCTAAACCCAGCCTCGGTACCAACCCACAAATTCAGAAGCTAAACAAATGCTTACTGCTTCCAGCCACTGCATTTTCAGACAGTCTGTCGCACAGCACTGCTGTGGCCACGGATAACTGATGCTTCCCATAAATCTTGGGAACCTGGAAGCTGCCCCTCCATTTGGTTTCCATTAAACAAAAACCGAGTGCCTTCTATTTGCAAAGCATTGTGCAAAAGGCTTTGCTGGATTATTTCATTTAATCTGGATAACAATATTATCTAGAAGATAGACAATGTTATTATACAACATTTAGAGGCAAGGAAATTGAAGTTTAGAGGTTAAGTGACTTGCCCAAGGCAGTAACACTATAAGGAATAGAGTTGGAGTCCAGCCCTGGAGGAGTGCTTTTAGAGCTTCTGCGCTTTTACCATTGATGCTTGCTATTTACCTACTGGTCCCTCCAGCCCAACTTTTCTCCTGTCCATCTCCACTCCCTACTCCAGAAAAGACCCTGCGTTCCAGTTTGGGATCCAGAGACCAGTTTCATACACAGCTCCCCGTAATACCACTCTTGTTATAGCTGGTGTAAAAGGCCATCTTCCCCATTAGTCTGGAAGTTCTCCTGAGGTTAAGGACTGCAAAACACTTATTGTATTTTTTCCCCACAGCTACTATGAAATAGAACTTTCTTTTTAGTTCCACTTTCCATAGAGATGGAAATTTCCTGATTATATGTCTTCCTAAAAGAATTCTACCAATCCACAGGAAACTGGAAGATGGCTGATATATTCTCCTTATGTTCTTTGGTGGTGTGGAGTGGAGGAGAAAGAGAAGGTCAGGCCCAAGGTCAAATCCCAGGGCCTCCCAAGGACTGTGTAACCTTGGAGAAGTTATTTAGACTCTACAAGCTTCACTTTCTATAATATATGTCCTTTGACTTATCTCGTGGAATCTTAATGAACATGACTTATGTGAAAATTCCTAACCTATAGCCAATGTTTTCTTACCTCTTAGATGGGAAAATTTTCCCTTTAAAAGTTTTATTTTTCCTTTCCTCTATGTATGTTAGGAGTAGCAGCCCGGGCCAGGGATAGAGCTAGTAGTCAAATGTATTCAAGTGAGAAGCCTGGGGTACTCATCCTGACTCAGCGCCCAGTCACAGGCCCTGTGGCCTGTGGTTGGTCACTTAGTTACTGGTATGCGCCCCAGGCCTCATCTCAAAGGTCCAAACACCAGTGTGGTATTAAAACAGGATTTTTTTGATGTGTGATTGTGTGTGTGCCGGGATCATGGTCTTGTGGAACAGAAGAATGGAGACACGAACCAGAGAGGTAAAGTGGCAAAAAAAAGGAGTTTATTAGAAAAAAAAATGCATTTCAAAGAAGCAGAAGCAGGCCCGAGCAGTAGAGAATGGCGCAAGGGCCATTATTAGAAAAGAAAATACACTCCAGAGAGTTTGGAGTGGGCTGAGCAACGGAAACTCAAAGAAACCAAAAGTGAAATAGAATTTTTAAAAAGGTAATGAGCCTATTCAAGTTTAAGGAAATCTAATTATCCCAAAAGAACAACTTATACAAAAGTAAGAAAAATTCTAATATATATATATATATATATACACATATTTAAAAGGGCACGGATCCCAAATTAATCTAATTGGTAGAATGCATAGTAGAGGGTTTTTCCCATTTGGTTAAACAGTTTTAGGTACATGGTGTTTGAATTTGGTGTTTGGCTGGTGTCTACAAAAATAAAACTCTCCTGACTCACGTTTTAACATTAAAAAAAAGGGTTGATATAAAAGTGGCACTGAGTAATTTCTATTTTGCAGTTAGTTTCTGCATTTAAGAAATTGTTTCATGATTTAGTCACTTGTCCTGTACTTTAGGTATGGTGCCACCAGGTGGCAGCCGGGTGCCAGGCATTAGGTCTGTACAGTAAGGCATTTATGTGCTTTCTGAGGTTCCAGGTAATAGCTCTTTCCTTGAGTTCAAAAATAATTTGAGACAGCAGATTTAATTTAACATACTTCATCTCTTTAGTAAAATAGCTAAACTTAAACTCTAAATCAACCTTAAACATCTTTCAAGCAGATATAAATCCTAAACTACAAAATCTCCGGCTTTGAATTATTTTCATAATGGGCTGATTCTAACACTAATCTTATATACTCATTTTGGTGATGATGTTAAACTTTATGATTTACTGAGTCTTTATTTATTGTCCATCTTCCATGGCAGCTCGTATGTCAGGCTTCAAAATTCTTAATAATTTTTTTTTCTAACAAAAATAACTCTTTGGCTTCCGTTTCATCTACAAACATAGAGGCTCATCTTTTCAGTACGATGTTAGATCTTAACCCAAGGAAGATCCAAAGCATTTCTCCATCAGAATAGCATGAAAAATGTATTTTCATTTTATGGACTTTTTATTTTTTACATTATAGCGTAATCCATTAGAGTTTTTCCCCTCTCAAAGCTCCTAGAAGCACAGAGCCAATTTACTGTATTTACCTATTTAACTGAAACATAAACGGATCTCCTTAGCAACCGGCTCTTTCCTAAATATCTCCACAAAAGAAAGTTCTTAATGAAACAAAAGTCCTCATGCCATATTAGAAATCTGAGCAAAATACAGAATAAGAAATTAACTGACTTTATTATAATTAATGATACTATATATTTAAAAGGAGCAGTTTCAATGAAAAGGAAATACTGAGCTACTTCAAAAAGCTGCCAGAAGTTTCCACTTTTATAGATCATCAAGCTGAAACTTTGGAACAGATTCTAGAAAGGTTTAAGTTTATGGATGATAAATTGAGAATGAGTACGTCTCTAACCTCTGAGCTACTACCGTGCTACGCCCCAAGGTCGTCTGCTTCAAAAATAGAAAGAACTGGGTGACTGGGAGTCAAGGGTCAACACTATGCAGCTGGGGGAAAAAGACACTAGCGTTTCTGTATCTAAGCATAGTCAGAAAAAGGAGCGGTGGTGAGACTCTCCGCAGCTTTATCCTGAACGTTGCTGCGCAAAGCTGACAGTCATTCCCTCCGACATTCCCTCACTCCAGGAGTGGAAGGATTCTGAGCAGCACTAAGCAGTGAGGGTTCTGACAGAGCTGGCAGGAAAAGATGATACCTGCTGGGCAAGACGGGAGGCTGAGGCCGGGAAAGGAGAAAGGGGTAGGAGTTGGGAATGGGGGAGAGAGAAACTGAGCAGGGATTCTTGGAGGGTGGAGTCTGCACAGTCATCAGGGCTATCTATATTGTCATGGGTGAGTCCTGACAGGGAGAAGCAAATGGCAGCTGAGTTGTGAAGGCCTGCTCCAACGGAGCTGGCCAGCTCCCAGTCTAACTCTAGGAGAGGGATCTGAGGGAGAGATACAGAAAAAATAGAGAAGAGAAAGGGAAGGATAATGTGGTTTTGAATCTCACAGGTAAGCTACAAAACCAGCAGGGCAGACATTGGCATCCTTTATTTACAAATAAGAAACAGGTCCAGAGTCAGTAAGTGACTTTTTATTTTGATAGTTTTTATTTATTTTTTTAAATTTTAGCTGTGCCATCCTGCCACCTGTTGGCAGCTCGGGCCAGGACTTGAACCGCTGTTGCTCAGAGCTCAAAATCTTGAGCGAGCTCTTAACCATCTGAGCCACTCAGCTGGCCCTTAGTAAGTGACTTTTTAAAGGTCACATACTGAGTGGTAGATATAAGATTCAAAATCAGGTGAACTGATTCCAAGATAAAGATGAAACAAGAGGGGTGCATTCGAAGCCCTGATACACATACCCTATGTCCTACTCTTTATTTTATAAACAGGAAGTAAATCTTTCACATAACCAAGGCTTTTAAGGGTCAAACTGAAACAATTTTAGCCGCTATTGTAAAGCATCCCTGATCCTTGCCTTCCTTTGAATACTGAATGTAATTTACCTTCTCCTTGATATGTGGGGTTAAAATGATAAAAACTGACTCAATATATATGGACGTCCAAGTCAGGGCTACCCACAGGTTCTAAGGAGGCGCACGGGCTTTATTGCTGTCACGCCTAATACGCTCATGGCCAGAAACAGCTGTAGAGCAGAATTGGCCCACTCAGCTGTGTCTTTCCTCACATCAGCTCTTCCTTTTTGTGTGTTGGCTTCCGGGCCCTGCTATTGCTTCTGATTATGTCATTCCCTAATTAAAATCCTGTTAATGGACCCCTCCTGATTATAGCAGCATTTTTTAACCCAGGCTGCACATTAAAATCAGCTGGGGAGCTTTTTAAACACTCCCCACACCCACTTGCCACCACCAAAGATTTTTATTCAATTGTTTAGGGGTGGGGCCCTAACCTACAGGGATGAATATAAGTAGCATAGACTTGGGCTTCCAGTCAAGATGGCATAACAGGGCTTGGATTTACCCTCCCACCTAACACAATAAAAAATCTAGACAAAATACATGAAACACTGGTTTTTAAGATACTGGACATGAGGCAATGAAGGACATGGATCTCTGAGAGATGAGAAACAAATGAAGTGAGTCCTACAATTGCCCTAGTTTACCACCTTGAGAAAAATCCCAGGCCGTGTGCAGGGAGGGGGAGCCTTGGGAATCTGGAAGACTCTCTGAATTGAGACGATGGAGGTGCTAGTCTAGGGAGACTAAAGTGGCTAGAGTTGTCTGGACAGAGTACTAGAGGGGAGAGCGTACTGATCAGGGCAGGCCCAGGAGGAAACAATCAGAGGCCAGATTAAACAAAAGAAAACAAAAACACCTGGGAAGATTAGTGGGCATAGTACTTAAAGAGTTCAAACAAGGTTGGTAAGAGTTTGCGCTGTATTCAGACTGGGAAGCCTGGCAATTCACAGGGTATTCTTAGAATACTCAGAAGTATCTTGCCTCAGTAGTATTAGCCTTAGACTAAATGATGCTCTGGTTTTGCCTAACAAGTCTTAAAAGCAAGACTTGAAAGGATCAAAGTGTACCCAAGGAGCTTTCCTGTGTCCCAGAAGAAAGCTCAAGAATATTTATATGAATACAAAAATATCCAGGACCCAACAAGGTCAAATTCATAATATCTGGCATGCAATAAAAATTACCAGGCCTGCCAAGAACAATGAGGAGAAAAATCAGTCAATCAAAACTGACCCCAAGCTGACCCAAATGTTAGATTTAGAAGACAGGGGCATTAAAAGTTATTATAACTACATTCCATATGTTCAACAAGTTAGAGAAAAGGTTGACTATGTTAGATAGAGACATGTTAAATATAAAAAGGACGCAAGTCTAAGTGCTGGAGATGAAAACAATAATCTCTGAGATGAAAAATACAGTGGATGGTAATAATGACAGTCTAGATATTACAAGAAGAAAATATTATTGAACTTTAAGACATAACAATAGAAACTAAACAAATGAATCACAGAGAGAAACAATATTGAAAAAAAATGAATAGAGCATTGGTGAGCTGTCGTCCAACTTCAAATGGCCCAGTATACATGTGATTGGAGCTTCCAAAGGAGAGGAGAGAGGAAGCAGAACAGAAAAAATAGTTTAATAAATAATGACAATGGTGCAGCCACTATGGAAAACAATATGGAGGTTCCTCAAAAATTTTAAAATAGAATTACTATACGATCCAGCAATCCCACTTCTAGGTATATACCCAAAAGAACTGAAAACAGAATCTTGAGATATTTGCACAACCATCTTCATTGCAGCATTATCCCTAATAACCAAGAGGTGGAAGCAACTCAAATGTCTATCAACAGATGAATGGATAAAGTAAATGTGGTCTATCCATACAATAGAATATTATTCAGCCATAAAAAGAAGGAAATCCTATCTCATGCTACAACATGGATGACTTTGAGGGCATTATGCTAAATGAAATAAGCCAGTCACAAAAAGACAAATACTGAATGATTTACTGATGTGAGGTATCTAAAGTAGCCAAACTCTTAGAAACATAAAGTAGAATGGTGGTTGCCAGGGGCTGAGGAAGGGGGAAGGGAGTTGTTGCTCAATAGATATAGAGTTTTAGTTTTGTAAGATGAAAAATTCTAGCGCTCTGTTGAACAATAATGTGCATATTGTTAATGCTATTGTACTGTACACTTAAACATTGTTAGCATGGCAAATTTTATATGCTTTTGACTACCGTAAAATTATTTGGGTGATTATAACTCTGAATATATTAAAAATGGTTGAATTGTATACTATAAATGGACAAATTGTATGGTATGTGAATTATATGTCAATAAAGCTATAAAATCAAGTTGAGGATATTGCACAACAATGGGAGAGAATGAAGAGTCCTACAACTATATGCAATGTAATGTAAATTAAAGCTACATGCAAGAACATTCCACACAACACAAGCAAACTGAGCTCTGCCATTGGACATAAGGATGGTAGTTGCCTTGGGGGGGCATGGGAAAATTAATGACTGGAAGGGGACATGGGGGGCCTTTTGGGTAATTTTCTATTTCTTGTTCTGGGTGTTAGTTATGTGTGTGCTCTTTTTGTGAAAATTCATTAAGCTATGGTATACATGGAGTTTTGTTTTTTTAATATTTTTATTGGGGAATTGGGGGGATGGGAACAGTGCTGGGAAATTGGGTGAAGGGGAACAGACAAGTTGGTGTCGTTTTTTGTTCTTCAATCTAGTTGTGGAGGACATTGCTTCACTGGCCCAAGTTGGCACCATCATTGCGCTCTTCCCGGGTGACGCAGATCAGTGGCTGGCTTCTGGACGGCCGCTCACTGCAGCTGCCGGCCGCTCACGCTGGCTGCTGGCCGCTAACACTGGCTGCTGGCCGCTCACGCTGGCTGCTGGCTACACACGGTAGCCCATGGCAACCCACTGCCACAGGGGCTGCAGCCTACGCCGTCCCCGGCGACGCATGGCATCCCAGCTCCAGGTTGAGCTGTTGTTCAGCATCTTTGCTGTAGAGGGCAGTGTCACTGGCCCTCATATGTGGGATCCGAACCGGGGCCCTCTGGCATCCCAAGCCAGTTCTTAACCAACCTGCCACTGGGCCGGCCCTACATGGAGTTTTTAATGTATGCTTATAATGCTATAAAAATTTTTGGAAATTTGAAAAGAAAAAAAGAAATATAAGTATTTCATGGAAAACCAAAAGAAAAAAAGAAAAGAAATAATGACCAAAATTTTTCCAAAGTTGATGAAAACTATAAATTTTATATCTATGAAGCTCAAAAAACTTCACACACAAGAAACACAAAGAAAACAACATCAAGGTACATCATAATCAAATTGCTCAAAATCAGTGATAAAGAGAACACCATAAGTGCAGTCAGAGGGGAGAAAAAACCTGTTATGTACAGAGGAATAACAACACCAACAAAAAAAAGAAAGGGTAACAGAAGAATCCTTGTCAGACATAAAGCAGAAGCGAGGATGGTGGATCAACATCTATAAAAGAATGTTATCCTAGAATTCTATACCCAGCAAAAATATATTTGAAAAATACAGGCAAGAAAACACTCATGCAACTCAACACCAAAAAACAAACAACCCAATTAAAAAGTGGGCAGAGGGTATGAAGAGATGTTTCCCTAAAGAGGATATACAGATGGCCAACAGACATATGAAAAAATGCTCAACCTCACTAATCATCAGAGAAATGCAAATAAAAACCACAATGAGATACCACCTCACTCCAGTCAGAATGGCTATCATCAATAAATCAACAAACAACAAGTGCTGATGAGGTTGTGGAGAAAAGGGAACCCTGGTGCACTGTTGGTAGGATTGCAGATTGGTGCAGCTATTATGGAAATCAGTATGGAGGTATCTCAAAAAACTGGAAAAGGAACTATCTTATGACCCAGCAATTCCACTCTTAGGTATTTATCCAGAGAAACTCAAGACACTCATTCGAAAAAATATATGTACCCCTATGTTTATTGTGGTACTATTCACAATAGCCAAGATTTGGAAACAACCAAAATGCCCATCGGTAGACGACTGGATTAAGAAACTGGTACATTTATACAATGGAGTGTTACTTGGCCATAAAGATGAATGAAATCTTACCATTTGCAATGATATGGATGGACCTAGAGAACATTATGCTAAGTGAGATAAGTCAGATGGAGAAAGACAAATACCATATGATCTCACTTACATGTGGAATCTAAAGCACGGAATAAACGAGTAATGTAAACAGAAATAGTCTCAGAGACACAGAGGAAAAACTGATGATTGGTAGTTGGGATGGGGGTGGTGGGATGAGGGAGAAGGGGAAGTGAGTAGACAGCATATATAGGTAACTACAATATTGCCACAGGGATATGAAAGACAGTTCAGGGAATAATGTTGTAAAGATTTTGTAGAGGTCAGATGGGCACATGACTTGTTAGGGAGACCACTTCATGGATTGTGTAGATTCCTGACCACTGCAGTGTACACCTGAAGCTGAATAATAATGTCAACTATAATTTTATCTATCTATCTATCTATCATCTATCTATCTATCTATCTATCTATCATCTATCTATCTATCATCACGGGATAGGGAGTATAGCATAGGGAATAGAGTCAATGGAATTGTAATAGATATATACGATGTCAGAGGGGCAACAGATTGGGGGAGGAGGGTTATCAATTTGTGAGGGGTGAAATTTATAACTAGTACATTGTTTGGTACACCTGAAACTAATAGAAAACTAAATAAACAAAGTCTTACCAGTAGCCTCACACTATAAAAAATGTTGAAGGAAGACTTTCAGGTGGGAGAGTGACAGCAGGTGGGAATAAGGGGACACATGAGGGATGAGGAGCAGGGATGGCTTCGTGGGTGGGTGACCTATGCAGTTGCACGTGGTCCTGCACCTTGAAGGGCCTTGTGTTTGGTTTAATGTTTTCATTTTTCACTGGGCCACCAGATTGTGAAGAATGGTCCAGGTGAGGAATTCTTTGTTGCCGTGGAAGTAGCAGGAATGGCTGTAAGGCTGAGCGTGGCTTAAATCTAGGTCAGGTGTTCAGGCACAGATTGTGGGCGGGCTGGAGGTGGCTTCTGGAGGAAATTCTAAATGCTTTAATTTCAATCAGCAGAAGAGTGAATGGAATCTGGGTGGGACAAAACAGATGTCCACTAACATCACTTTTTTTAGGGTAGAAATTTCTAGATCATCAGAACGGGATTTTCCCTTTTGCACATAAATGGCTATATTCAGAGAGTACCAGTTCTTCACTTGTTTCTGAGTGCTCAGGACCGCCTCTTCAGGCTGAATGCCTTGTTTACTTTCATTGTGTGTGTGTGTGTGTGTGTGTGTGTGTGTGTGTGTGTGTGTGCGCGCGCTTCACTAATTGCAATACCAGCATGTTAATAGTGCCCATTTCCTAATATTGACCCCGAGGTGCTGCAAGAGTGCAAGTTCACTCCAAATGCAAAGAAAAGCGATATGCCTTCCAATGAGGATACAGTGTTTAAGTACATTTCATTGTGGTATAATTCTGTCTCAGTTTAGGTCAAGGCTCCAAAGTTAAGAGCAACGTGATAGGCACAGATATGCAACATATGCTGAACGATGGTGGAATGCATAATGCCAGCCCTTGTCCATCACCAACCTCCAGGCCATTCAATAAAGGGCTAAAAATCACTGGAAAGTGAGGATTTACTTGGGAAAAGATTGTCCATCTCACATGAGGAAGGAAAAGGGGTGCTTTTTTTCCCAAAACGTAGGCCAAGTGAGGGAAGCTTCCAGAGAATGACTGGGGGGGCTGGCAATTTAGATGCAGCGAGTGGGGGCGGTGGAGCCCAGGAACTTAACCTGACCCACACCTGAGGAAACCGGAAGCTCAGACATTGTGTCTCGCTGTCCTGAAGGTTTGTGAAGAGCTAGCTGTGTTGTACATGGGTATAAATGAAACGCTTAAATCCAAAGATAATTGATGAAGTTTGCTGTACACTTGAATGCTCATATTTAGTTAGTTAAAGCCTTTGGCTTAGATCAAAGTTATTAACATTTGAGGTGTTGACTGATGCAGCGTCCCTGGTGTGTAAACATGAATATTTTTCCCATTTATTAATGTCCTCAGAGAAGGTATAACCTTTTATTTAAAATAATTGGTTTTGGAGACGGAATGATAACATTCGTCCTCTCCCTTCTTCGGACCCTGCAGTTTATGGATTTGTTGATTATTCTTCTTGGTTGGGAGTATAAGTCATCATTTGCCTTTGTCCAACACACACACACACACACACACACACACACACACACACACACACTGCAGAAAGACTTTTAGGGAGTAAATTTAATTGCCACTTTAGCAATCAGGGTAGGGTACGTAGGTTTGTGAGTTTATAATGCTGATGAAATAAAAACATTAAAGCAAGCAATGAGTCTAAATTTGATACCGATAGGACCATATTTCTACAGCATTTACAGCAAATAAAGTCTCACGATTGCAGATTTAGCACAAAGTTAGAATGTTTCCTTTTAAAATTTCTCAGTACATCTCCAAGTGATTAGATTATCACAATATTTCCCCTGGAAAGGTAGAAATTAAATCAACAACATTGCAAAAGAAAAAAAATTTGACAGTCCTAATCAAAAGAGTGATGTAAGTATAGTTTCAGCAGCTATTAGGCAAAAGGCAAATGATCTCCTAATTAATTTATTGTTGCAAAACATGTCCAAATGATTTTCATGGGACACATGGATATTGCTACCTGAGTTATTTCATTTGTTTCTACCCTAAGGTATTTAAAATACAACCAATCACTGCAGTTAGATTTTTAAAGCTATTCTTGTACTCATTAGCAGAGATTTAAGCATGTACTGAAGCCTAAATTTTATCTTGTTCATTCAATGTGTATGCTTAGCATTATCAAAACTGTAGGATCTCATAAGCCTGAGCTAGAATGATTTCTTTGGTAAATCCACTGGGAAGAAATTAATGATATGTTCTTGATTGAGATTCACAAATTAGTAAATTAGGCAGAGTTCAAATTTATTTGGTCTTACCAAAATCCCTTTAGTAGGTAGGTAGACAGTGGTTAAATACATTAATATTGTTTTTCATAATTGAAATACACTTTTTCTGTCTAGAAAATGGATAATTTCATAATTATCCAGACATATTTCATGTAGAAAATACATAGCCCTTTTGTATAAAATTTCCCCCATGCAGGGCTGTTGTGGCTGTCCATAGCAGGAGGAATTGTTATACAAACTTAGTAACACTATATGTAAAGTCTGGCAAACCTTCTGATTTAAACACATCCATGAACTTATGTACTGTTAACTAGTCTTTAATTCTCTTAACAAGCCTTTGTCGAGGACTATAATTCAAGCTAGTTTCACCTAGCTAGCATCTGGAGAGGGAACAATTTGCCTGACAATCTCTACCAACATATTCATATTTTAATACTAAAACATCAAGGCAAAAATGATGTTACCGATGCTATTAATGATAGAGGCAGACACAGAAACAAAACAGAGATATTGATAATATATTTTGAATATAAAGCATAGGTTAGGGAATAAAGGGAATGGTTATTGGCATATACGTCATCCTCTAAGTCTAGACACATATGGGTCTGTTACATTGGCAATACCTTATGTCTTAAAAGTTTCTCTATGCTTTATTTGCCTGTGGAAAATGCTGATATAAAGATGTGAGATTTCTACTCCTCTCCCTCGCCCCTACGTGTGGGTAGCTTTGTGACCAAAACCCTTATTAGGTTATGCAAATAACCTTGTTTTTCAAAGGCAACAACGTTCTCTACCAAGAAGAAGATCATCGGGGACCTTCTGAAAGACTACGATTTCCAATGTATTTGTACTTTTTAAGTCGCAGCTTTGTATAGTTTTCATTTCATCATGAAAATACTTTGAATAAACTTACTGTGCTCACTGAGACTGTATTATTATTTGTCTAATACTAAGCATAATCCCTGCGAAGTTGGAGGCTTAATCAATACTATTTGATGCTGCTGAAGTTCTCTGTAAACAGATCAGCAGCCAGCCTCCTCATTCTCCGTTCTCTTCCTCTCTACCAGCAGACCTCTGCATCAGAGACAGCCTACACGTGCACATTTCTCTTCACTTCACAGAGAATAACAATTATTGAAGCTATTTGGTTTCCTTAAAAGTAGCCAGTCATTACAAAGATTAAGGATGTGAATTTCCCTCATAAGCTTTGCTCTAACTCAAGGTGACTGTACATTCCCTTTAGCCTAGAAAACAACAAATTATGGGCACCTAATATATCTTTACCAGGCCCATATCTTATATATGATGCTATCTTATATTTGGATAGCTTCCCTCATTAGTTGAGATAAGTAAAAGTCTTGAGTTTGAGATCAATCAAAAGCTTCGTAAGCTAGAAGACACACACATACTGTGCCTTTTTCTCACTTTAAAACCCAACAACCCTAAACCATCAAATGAACTACTGTAACAGCAGCTCTAATGGACACAAACATTTTGTTCTCTGATTTCCAAGTCTGAAGGTACACGTCAGCTTTTGTCCACCATAACTGTATCTACTGAGTTAAAAAAATGACTTGCGAAGTCTCTTCATCAAGAGCGTGCACTTGCCCATAAAGATGTCACAAGGAACTTTATATTTCACCAGTTTATCTTAAGGACAATAAAATGAAATAAAACCAGGAAAAAGGTTGGTGTTAGATGCAGATGCTGTACTCCAGGTCAGAGGGATTTGGTCTCAAAGTCTATGACAGAGTGACTATGGTTTCCAAACCTGATACAATGCTTGTGACAGGCCCTTCCACTCTCCAGACTGAAGTCAGATTGTGTTATAGTGAATGTGACTAAAGGGAAAACCCTTAAACAGCCCGTATGGGTGGGAAAGGCTATCCTGCTGTCTCACCCCGGGCTGGTTGACCATGTGGGTGCTGGTGGATCAGCCCTGGAGCCCTGGCAGTAACCCTCCTGGCACACGGACCTTGTAGTCATGAGACCCGGCTACAGCGACTGAACAGAGATCTCTAGGCTGCTTGCTGGTGCCCACAGCACTCTGGAAGGTGTGGGTCCAAAACGCTAGTCCCAGCATTTGGATTTTGAGAAAACACAGTCTTGCTTTAATGATACTTGCTTCCAACATTTTATAATAGAGTTCTATTGGAATCCCTTCTTTTCAATGAGGGATTGCTGCTAATTGCAGTTAGCTGAGTGGCTCCTGTGCTACCTATCCTAGTTGTTCTTTAGTGGGGAGCAGTATTATTCAGAAGATGTCACAGAGAGCTATTCGTCAAGTTATATCATTGGCTAATACAACTTGACTGGAAGCATGCTTGTGTAATCTATGGCGGGTACCCCTTGAACAAAGGGCTAAGAGGGTTGAATTCTCAGTGGAGAACTGAAATCTGCCTGACACGACCAAAGAGAAATACAGTTTCAGCGAGTTCCATTGCCACCCAGACTGAGAACAAAATTAAGCAGGAGCTTTTAGTCAGACAGTAAGCTTCTTCTGAAATAGTGACAGCTTTTGTTATGGAATAAGCTCAGAAAGCTAAGAGTGGATGATGGCAAATTAGAAGGAGGAGTCAGGCGTTTGTCCGTATAAAGTGATTTCTAAAGGACATTTTTTATGAGATGTTCTAGAGAAGGTATTATTTTTAAGATAGACATTTTAAAGAAAAAAATACTAATAACCATCACTTAAAATAATTAATGAAATGACATGTATTAATTAGGACTGGACTTTTGGAGACAAAGTGGCATAAAGAGTAGAACAGAGTACTTTTGAATTAGCAGAAATTTAGTTGCTTTATCTTTTAGTTTATGAATACTTTTTTAGTTATTAGAATATAGAACTTAAATTTTAGAAATTGTCTAAAAGATTAAATGATTTCTCACTCATTTTTGAAAACAAATGCCAAATATAATGCAAAGACATAATCATTATATATTATCTTTTCATCTCTTCCATTCCTGTATGCCATTAGAAATAAAACAGCAGTTAAAATGAAATGAGAAAAGGATCAGTAACAAAAATATTTGTGCACATTTAGTTGATTTCTTTGGACATGAATTCGTGGCAACATATGTTGGCCAGTTTTTACAGAAAATCTATGCCAAGTGCACGAATAAAACAGAGATAACAAGATTAGTATAAGCTATGGAAAATGAAAATTTGATATTACAGCAGCCTACTTAATAAGAACAAAAGCAGTCTCTTTAAGTACAGGGTTTGTATATGCAATTAAGGAATAGAGATAAGGAAATGTAATAGAGATAGACAACTAAAAATAACTTTCATCTTTAACAATGAAGATGAGAAAAAATCAAAATGAGAGCCAATTAGTTATCATGTCCATATCATAAACTGACAAGATTTCCTTTCACGGAAAACCCCAAAATGCTTGGAAGGTTTTTTTAGAGTCCTCTCAGTTCCCCACACCAAAAAAACTTGAAAAGACAGTGGCTGTGGAGCTTGACTGCAACCAAGACAGATGTGTATCTAAAACAGAAGGCAGAACTGTAAAAACTTGGATGTCAAAACATTTACAAAGGAAGGAAAAATGACCCACCTACAATAAGAATTTCATTTACCAAAGGTTGAATGGCTAAGGTGTCTTTAAGGGACCAACTTACATTAATAAGTTCAACCTCCCAGATTTTTTTCAACAGGTCCATCGATGTGTAGCCATTAATTAGAAAGGCTTTGGTGTAGTCACCCAGTTCGATGGAATCCAGCCACTCAGCGACAGAGGTGGGATGGTAGCCATCGTGGCCGATGGGTCTCATCTGTAATGAAGAAAATCACATTAGGATTAATTTACACTGTTTACTTTGAGTTCCAACAACAGAATGATCTTGCCATTTGGAAATTTATCTGCTATGGAGCAACACATCCTTCTGGATAAGGAAATAAAAAAAACCCAAGATACTTTCTGCACAATTCTAAGTCAGTAATTTTCACGCTGACTTCGTTTTCAAAAACGCACCCCCCCTAAATTTCCAGCTTAGCTGCTAAATCAACTCCATATTTGAGAAGACTAAATATATCAAACTTCTGTGATAGATATTATTGGCATTCTGTTGGATGGAATTTAAAAGGATGTCAGTCAAATAGTATTAAATTCAATGCTGAAGGCACAAGGGACAGCAGTCTCAAAATGTGGATGATAATTCTCATATGCACACCATCAAAGCATGTGAAAATATTCAATGACTTGACTGAAACATCCAAAGGAATTCATGCTTATGCAAGAAATGCATTGTAGGTCGTGCAAACACGTTGGAGAAACATACTGCTGTGTGAAGCCAGTAAAGAGAGGCTTTTTAGCGTTGCAAGACCATGTGTTCTCCAGCGACTCTACAGAACGTGAGGCATGAAGAGAGAGCTTGCTGGCAGACAGGTTCCTATTTTTTGTCAGCTGTGTACAGATCTTTTTTTTTTTTAACTTTAGAAGAACAAAGAAGTGTGACAGCAACATAATGTTTCTGAGTTTAAATTGGAGTGTGAAAGCCATTTAAGCAAGAGAAACTTCTGGGTTTAAAATTTTGTAGGGATTATTCCAGTTCTTTGGCTTTTATTTGAAATTTTCGTTGAATCCATAGTTCCTGGTTTTTGAAGTAACTCACCTGTAAGACTCGTGCTGCCTTGTGTGCCATATTATATATATCTAATACTTTAGTTATTAAGGACAGCTGTCCCCTCATCCACCTGATGTGATCCTTCAGTGAAATTCATGATGGAAGCAGCACAACTGGGTGACATACAAAATAGATTTTCCTCTTCCTTCAGACTCAAAGGGGTAAATATTAATGGAAGTCTATATGATTCTGATCTGGGAGCAGAGAAAAGGTTAGGCCTCCTGTCACTATGCATTGTTCTCATCGTTAAGATTCTCTTCAGTTCTTCATTTTTAACTTACTTTTTCTCCTTTCCTCTTTCTCATTGCTTCACTCCCCAATCTATTATCCATTTTGAGGTTTAAATGTCCTCTGTTTTAAAGCTACAGTGTAATTCATTATTTGCATTAGAGTCTGAACTGCATCAGACTTTTGTATTTCACTTTTACATTGACTAACCCATTTTAGCTACTCATTAAATGTTTGTTCACATAACATTTAGGTCAGTGTTTATGACACTGAGTAGCTACAAATGTAAGTGACAACTCAGGGTTTGCACAACGAAGCTTAGTGGCATTCCCAAACAACCAGATGTTATGTATGTGTGTGACATTGAAGACTAGGACCCAAAGCAGAGGCTCAAAGGTATTAAGTACCTTCATACTCTATAGAGAGTAACAAAACTACCGGGCTAGGTATGTCCTCCAGGGTGTATTAGGAGGTGGTTGAACCAACTCTGCTAACTTGAACAATCACTCCAGCCCCAGAACCTCCCTGACTGTTCCGTAAGGAAATAATTGGAGGAAGGGGAAGAAGGCAGGAAGACCCACAGGAGTTGCAACTGGCAGCCTGGAAGGGCGGTCTTGCTGTTCGCCATTCAAGAAATTGACATCTAGCAGTAGATACTGGGGATAAGTTTTGGAAGTCCTGATGAATCCAGCTGGGGCAGAGTCAGATGTCCCATACTAGAGGACTGTGCAGTGGGGTTCCCATAGGTCACCTCAACTGACACATCCCTCTTTTGAGGGGGCAATCAGGGGCCACCTGCCACACAAACGTTTTTGATGGTCTGTGTTGGCTAAGGAGCAGTGGTGGGGAGGCCCAGCAGAGCTCTGTGATGAAAACCTAATTAAGTATAAAAATGTTTGCCTCCCCCCTAATCCCTCCTTGCCCCAGCACCGAGGAATTTCGAAGAATTTCGAATCAGAAAACAAAGAGGTGCCAGTTCTCTGGGGACACCTAAACTTCAGGGTTGGGGTGGGGGAGGGTGAAGAAAATAAAACTGGAGGCTTAAATGGACTGGCACTGAATTTTCAATATTTCACATGACTGGAAAATTATAGGATATGATTGAGATAACATTAGAAATTAGTAAAGAGAGAATCAATTGAATTTGGTAGAAGGCAAGATTAGGGGAAAAAAAAAAGCACATCAGTATCTCACTGAAAGCAGATGCTCAGTAAACTGGTTACTCCTGGGAGGTCAGTTCTCCCAGACCAACCTTAAGGAGGTGAGAGGGAGGGAAGTATTTGCTGGGATTGTGAGAGACAGGGGCAGGGTAGAGAACAAGGGTGGCGAGAAATGGGTACGCTGATGTGTGCAAGAGCAGCGACGCATCCATCCACTCATTCAGTAAGTATTTTGTGCCTATGCTGATGACTGTTGTAGAAACAGCAGAGAGCAAAACAGTTACAGTTGCTCCATCATGGAAATTATAACTCTTAATTAAATATTATGTGAACAGATGACTAATAAATTATAAAAGCTCTGAATACCTGAAGAGAGGAAACCATTAGAGCCATATGAAGTTACAAAATTAACTTGACACGTATTTAATGATATGCAGAATGGTTACTGTGCTGCAGAATCATTTCTTTCAAAGTAATTCTCCCATCTGTTCCTTCATTTCTGTTCCTACTGCCACTGCCCACTTTAGGTTCTCGTTAGCATTTACAAAAGCCAATGCCACAGCCTTCCACATGGCCTCCCACCTTTGGTCCAGCTCACATCTTGCTGTTCCCTCAGTCTTCCAAAAAGCCAACCTTTGCACCAAAACAAACCTATAGTGCCTCCTTCTTGATAAAAACCCAAATGTCCTGCTCCAGCATTCCAGGACAATTGTGATCAGGTACAAACTTACCTTTTCAACTTCATCTCGCACTACTCTGCTACATGCAGCCTAATACACAGGATTAGACACGTGTGTGTCTAAACAGTATGTTAAATTGCTAGCCGTTCCACCAACAGGGACTGTGCAAGACACATTCATATTGTTACTAATACCATCTTCCATGCTTGGAATGCTTTTGCCTTTATTTCTGGAGTGTTTTTCCAGGACTGGCTTCCTTTCTTGAGCTCTAAGGTACACATTTCCAATCATTTGTAGGCTTTCCTATAGGTGTCCTATAGCTATCACAAACACAAGTCAAAACCAAATCTATCTCCTTCAACTCACCGACTGGCTCCCCCCCCCTCCGTGTTTCCCATCTCATGTAACGGGGCGCCATCACGGCCACTGCCCAAGTAGATGCTTACTTTCCTCTTTCTGTTTTACCATCATATCTAATTCCGCCAACCAGTCTTATGAAGTTGATTTCCAAAATGTCTTTCAACTCAGTTCTGACAATCGTATCTACCCCAAATGTGGTTGTGAGAATTATGTGATATAGTGGTTACGAATGGCCTAGCACAGTGCTTTGGATATAATAGACCTTCAATAACTCTTAGTTCTCTTCCTTTCCTAGTGCCTTAAATCAAGGCCATGTTCATTTTGAAATAATATTGACTTTTTTGGCTGCTAATATTTCCAACTTCTAATTAAAACTTTTCTTTCCTCTCCCATCCCTTCGTCTTTCTTTTCCTACCTTGTTTTAGAAAGGGTTTATGTCTGCTTACCTCTTTGTATTCCTCCTTCCCCCAGCTGACAGTTATTGTTTAGAAATGTATCGATCAAAGTCACTCAAATCGATTGACTTCTTCCCCAAATCTTTGCTCTCTTCCCGTATTAGCGCCGTGCCTCTGTGCCCTTTGCATTGTAGCCCACTGGTGGCTGCAGTAACTTCTCCATCCCATGGGTGTTGGCCATGTCCTTACTGGGCCAGTGGGCTAAGTGGAAGTGTCAGTGTGGGGGTTTATAGTTGGGGCCTCTGTGCTATGATCTACTCATCCTTTTGTGTCTTATGCTCTATCACAAGAATAGTTGCATAACTGCTGGTCCCAGGAGGACGTTGAAGGCTTGTGGGGAAAACCTAATTCTAATCCAAAGCTTGGAGTCTAGCCTAGCTCAGCGAAGATCGGGGAAGCCAGCTTAAGGTAGCTGAACCACAGCAGATGCATGGACCCATGAGTAAGAAAAATTACATGTATATATATATATATTCTTGTGGCTGTAAACGACTGAAATGTTGACATATAGGGGAAAACTGGCTAACAGTCACATCTTGTTTTGAAACCCTTGGTCTTTGTATTAGTCAGGTTCTCCAAAAAAACAGAGCCTATGGGATATGTACACACACACACACACACACACACACACACACACACACACACAC
>NW_017731413.1:1377896-1445654 GCF_001890085.2 Hipposideros armiger | reverse complement strand
GCTCACTGCGGCTGCTGGCCACTCACGCTGGCTGCTGGCTACACACGGTAGCCCATGGCAACCCACTGCCACAGGGGCTGCAGCCTACCGTCGCCAGCAACTCACGGCAGCCCAGCTCCAGCTTGAGCAGTTGTTCAGCATCTTAGCTGTAGAGGGCAGTGTCACTGGCCCTCATATGTGGGATCCGAATCGGGGCCCTCTAGCATCCCAAGCCAATTCTTAACCATCACGCCACTTGACCGGCCCCAAATTTTTTTCTTTTAAGGCCTTCAACTAATTGGATGAGGTCCACCCACATTATGGAGGGTAACCTGCTTTACTCAAAGTCTGCTGATTTAAATGTTAATTTCATCTCAAAAAAGACCTTTGTAGCAACATCTAGACTCATGTTTGACCAAATATTTGGGTACTGTGGCCTAGCCAAGTTGACACATAAACTAGCCCAAACTCTTCAGTTTTTGAATCCACTGGCTAATGCATCTCCATGAGGCTGAGGAAGATGAAGGAAGCTAAGCTAACATCAACACCCTCCCCATGTTATACAACTGTCATCTAGTAAACATCTATTTACTGCATCCTTACTCATCCTAAACTAAGCAGTTCTTTATTTGAATTGAGTAAGATTGTTGAGGCATAGTCCACGCTATATCTAGTATGCCTCCATGCCTTTGCTCATGCCATTCCGTCTGACAAGAATGCTGTTCCCTTTTGCACTGTTGAAATTCTATCCATTTTTGAAAATTGGATAATTTTCAAATTATCCAATTGAAAATTCCTTCTTCTGTGAAGCCTTCTCCAATGCTACCCTTACCCCTTATTCGAAATTAATCATACCTTCCGCTAGATTTCCATAATCTTATTATAGCATCATGAAGGTTACTTTCTATTGTAGTTAGAGATGTATCTGTCTTCTTCATTAGACTGTGATCCCTTTGGTGAAGAAACCAGGCCTTAGCATCTCTGTCGTCTCTTAGCATCTTTGTAGCAGAGCATCTCATACATGGCAGGGATTTTCTAAATGTTTATTAAATTAAGTGATGTAATGACACTCAAAGATAAAATGAATATTCTATTTTAGTAGCATGGCAGCCATTTCCAGGGGGGAGGGGGCGAGATTTGTGTTTTGTACTATATATGATGAAAACAGGGGCTATTTTTATGTCTTAACATTAAAGTTCCCGATTTAAAACTATCACATACCAAGAACCAATTCCAGGAAGTATGCTGTATTTCAAATGCACTGGGCTTGGTTTCAAGCCCAGCTGTCTTGACTCTACTATCAACTAATCACGTAACTATGGGCAAGTCATCTCGCCTCCCTAAGCTTCAGGGTTTTCATCTATAAAGTGAGGGTGTTGGACCAATGATCTTAGAGTTCCTTTACAATTCCTAAATCTTACAATTCTATAATTTGTAAATTAATATCAAATTAGTGTCAGGTTTATTAATAAATAAACAATCAGCCAGCCCAAAGAGACAAAACTACAAAAAACATTACAACACAGGACACTTAGCCTAAAGGTCAAGTGGCATCCACAGAGAGCACCGACTGCTTTCTCATGTTGGCAATGATAAAACATTGTTTTCAGTAGGGCCATGTGGCAGGACAGGGCTTGAGAGAGACAGCTCCATGGGCCTGCCAGGCCAGCCGTGCTGCTGTGCACGAATGAGAGGAACTAATCTGAGAAGGAAGAGTGGTGGGCAGGCAGGAGGCATTCAGAACAGGTGCACAATGAGGCAATCTGATCAACTGGTTGAATCCCAAAGTCTGGGTGGAAAGCCAAGCTGCGATAGAAATCAAAGATAGAAGCAAAGGAAGCTTCAGTCTTGGGAAAATTTAGATATATTGATATGAGGTCTGACAATTAAGTTCACAAACTTGTTGCAATTATGTTGCTAACCTTTTCTGATATCAGAGGGGTTATTCATTAAGAATTTGTACCCACTGGACAAACAATTAACCAAGCTGACTATTTGGAAGTCCTGAAAAGGCTGCGTGAAAAAGTTAGACGACCTGAATTTTTTGCAAACAATTCATGGCTCTTGCATCATGATAATACACCAGCTCACACAGCACTGTCTGTGAGGGAGTTTTTAGCCAGTAAACAAACAACTATATTGGAGTACCCTCCCTACTCACTCAATCTGGCCCCCAATGACTTCTTTCTTTACCTGAAGATAAAGGAAATATTGCAAGGAAGACATTTTGATGACATTCAGGATATCCATGGTAATATGATGACAGCTCTGATGGCCATTCCATAAAAAGAATTCCAAAATTGCTTTGAAGGGTGGACAAGGTGCTGGTGTCGGTGCATAGCTTCCCAAGGGGAGTACTTCGAAGGTGACCATAGTGATATTCAGCAATGAGGTATGTAGCACTTTTTCTAGAATTAATTTGCAAACTTAATTGTCTGATCTCATATATTCAGGAGATCAAAAAAGAATGATCAAGATAAGAAGAAAAGTGGATCAAACAGAGTTTCAAGGTGAGTATGATCAGCAGTGAGGGAATGCTGCACAGAGGTTTAATAAGATGAGAACAAAGAAGTATTCATGGGATCTGGAAAATTGGCCCCTTAGACGCAACTGAGAAGACCCCAGAAGCTAGGCTGTGCTGAGATGAGGTGTGAGTTAGAGATGAGGAAGCAGTATGTGCACTATAAAGTATTCTTTTGAGTTCATATGGCAAGAGAAGGAGGGAGATGAAGGTTTTGGAAAGAACACGGAAAAGGCACGAAAAGGAGTACAACATGAGGACTCAGGCTTGAGGAAGGTCTGGGACAAAGCAATACGAGTCTAAGAATGCAAGGGAGATGGGGGTGAGGTAGAGGGCTTGTCTTTGCTTTGGGGGTTTTGCTTGTCTTTCTTGGAAATTATAGCACAAGAGGAATTATTAGCTGGAGCTAATTTGGGGGTCAGTAATGTTTCTGTTAAAACAGCTGTGAGGGTCCAGAAGCTACCTGGCTTGGACATAGTGAGTGCTGGAACTTTGGATGTGACCTGGTAGAGGTCTTCCTGTGGGCAAGGGCAGCCATCCGTGTGGCGTGCCACTCCCTGGGCACAAACTCACAAACCTATCATTCGCGTACACCTGTGCAACAGCCCGGAAAGGCTCAGCTACTTAAACTTGCCTGTAAAGCTGCAATGGGCCATGGCTTCTCTTTCCCTACCTGGATGGACTCTGTACTCTCAGGCTCCCTGATGACTTTTGTCATACAGGTGGCCGATATTGTCGGCTAACTCCCTCTATTCATGCCCCTTGTTCTAGCCTTTTCTGCTCTGTCCTGCTGCTATCCAAGACTTGGACTAACAGCAGCCCTGAAAATAAACCAGGACAAGTCTTGCTAGCAGACAGTGTGCTGCCAAGTCCAAATGCAGGTCTATCAAGTAGTGCGAGGATCAAATCTCATACAGGCTGACACCTGGGCTTAGACAGCACTGTGCTATTTCATCAGTGGCTCTTAAAAGACTGATAGAACATGAAAGAGAAAGGCAGATCCACTGACCATGGGGCCCCAGAGAAAAGTCTATCTGTCACCATCTAAGGGCTATTGCAGTACAACTTTGCTGGGAGAGATACGTCTACAAAATGGATAGGACTATTCATGATAAGAACATCATTGAATAACCATATGAGACTTGAGAGATCCCAAAGTGATTTCACATACATCATCTTGTTGGTGAAGGGTTTTAGATGATCTCTGGGAAAATGCCCTTTATGAAATCTGAGACCCTGGCTAGTCCATGAAATGATATCCATTCTGTGGGAACTGAAAAGCTTAGTACACTGTGGCCATTGTTGGAGAGCAAGGCATGAGAAGGTCTCTGTGCTGAGACCTGCAGCAAGGGAGGGGACACAGAACATGTGCAGATCTGTTTCTGGAAGCCCCTTTGTTTAGAATCAGGCCCTGGTATGGATGCAATTTCTATAAAAGAATAGGGAGGAAACCTAAACTCACAGAGATAAGTGAATTGTGTGGCCTTCCAACTGCAGAGAGTGGTAACCTCTGATTTTTTTCCCCTGCCACCACCTGAGCCTCACCGACATGGGGTCCCTTGAGTGTTCTGGCGATTGAAAACTCTCAGCTTTAGGCAAAGGGCAGGAGCCATGGAAAGGCAATGTTTGGATAATACTTGGCACTACATTTGGGGGAAATAAAGGGAAAGTAAAGTGCTTTGGGCTGGGTACTGCCCCTTAATGCCCTGTGATTCCATTTTATCAATAAAAGAAACAAACTAAGGCCGAGCCCAGAGAAGGCCTGAGGTATCCCTTATTTTGGCAAGTGGTAGATCATGGAGTCAACTGAAAGGGATGCAATGGACAACAGGGAGTGCATAGGTAAGAAATGTCTTCAAGACACATGGCGGTGAACTCCCTACAGCACAGGACCGTCAGCTAGTGAACAAAGTCAAAGCCCGGCCAAACCAATCCAGCCTCTCATCACCGACGAAGAGGTGTGCCCCCTTGGATCAAAGGCACTAGATGGACCACACGTCAAAGGAGTGAAGTTGCCGAAACAAACAAGTTCCATAACTTACGGCAGAAAAAAATGACAATGATTACAGCAACTGCAAAGCAATCTCTTTATTGCTTTGAAAGCACTATGAGCAGTTGCTAGTCAGGTACTGTTTTTTTCAGCTTCACCTGTGCACACAGAGTAACTACAGTCTATAGATAGCATCACCTGAGAACCTGGCGGTTATCTGTCAGGTAAGATCTGCAGGATGTGGATGAAAAGGCCATTTGAGCCACTACACAGTACACAGATAAATATGGTCCTTGGGGTTGAATGATTTTATTGAATGATTTTATCATACTTCAACCTGAAGCTTTTGGTAAAAGGAGTGCTTTTAAAAATTAAATGAAAGGATATATATATATATATATATATATATATATATATATATAAAACCATCTTTTCATTTCTAAAATCCTTATTGACATAATGTTGACCCTAGAGCCCTCTGTTAAATATCACCATTTGTTTTGATCTATTTCCTTGTCACAAAGCTCTTTTATCAAACAAGGGCTCCGATTAAACATGAAGAGGCTTTTTACAGCTAGAATAAGGCGCGGAACAGCACTCACTATCATTCACATTTTCAAGCTCCACCAGTGATGTGAACTATATTTAGAAAACAGACACGGGGTCTCTTTTTTCCTCTGACAGTACATGTTTTCTGACATTCACGCAGCTATTCCATGGTTATACAGCACACTACTTTGCTCTTACAACAGAAACTTTAAATGCTACGATCACTCAGGAACATTGTTTGCAAGTTATTAGTCTCAATGAAAAAATTTCCCCCAACTTGAATCTTCAGAAGATAATGAATGCTCTGAATGTCAATTCTATTTATTTGATATTTAGAAAGCATGCCCTTTCTCAGAGCCTCCAGGCATGTGCATAATAACATCACCCATTAAAGTAGTTCAAACATAAATCTACCGTAAAACCAAAGTTAGCAGTACACAAACAAATGAGTTGAGTTCTGACTGGGTGGAGCAGCATAAAAAGATAGCATTCCCATGGTGGCCTAAAATTAGTAAAAGAGTTACAAAAATGAGAACCTACCACCCATCCATCCATCCATCCACTCAATCTGCTCATCTGTTCATACATTTGTTCATTCATTCATTCATTCACCCATCCATTCATTCACTCAACAAACACTTAGAGCATGTCTACTATATTCTAGGTCCTGTTCTGCATACATCAGTGAACAAAACATAGACAGGTGCCAGTCCTTGTGGAGTTTACATTCCAGTGGGGGAGACAGATAATAGTTAACAAGCATAATAGAAAAGGAAACTATGTCAGAAGGGGATAAGTGCTGTGAAAAAAAGAGAAAGTCCAGCAGGAGGATTGGAAGCTTGCAGAGTGTGTGTGTGGGGGGTGGGGTGGGGTGGGGTGGGGGCAGGAGGTACAGTATTAAATGGGGTGCTTAGGGGAAGCTTCATTCAGAAGGCAATATCTGAATAAAGATTTAAAGATGGTGTACTGGCTGTGTTGGCCACTGAGGGGAGAAAATTCCAGTTAGAGGGAACAGGTAGAGCAAAGGACCTCAGGATGGACTGAGCCTGGTGTCTGCTCAAGGAACCACAGAGAAACCACTGGGGTTGGAGCAGCATGAACCGGCAGAGAGGAGTGGGGAGCAGGTCAAAGAGGTGACTAGGGGTCAGATAAGGGAAAACTTTGAAAGCCTTGTGAGGACTCTGACTTTCATTTCTGAGGGAAACAGGGAGCCAGCGCCGGAATCTGAGCAGAAGTGGGCCGTGATGTGGCTGATGTTCTAGCGGACTCACTCTGGCTGCGGCATTGAGAATGGTTAACAGGGAGGTAAGGGCAGGGGCAGGGAGGCCTGTTCGGAGGGGTGGAGGTAACCCAGGGGAAGGAGGGTAGGACTCGGACAGGGTGCGAGGGTAAGGGTGGTGGGAAGGGGTCAGGTTCTGGACAATTTGCTGAAACATGGAATGTTCCTGTTTTCTAACACAGGCGGGGAATCTGTGCATCTGATGTCAGCTGAGGCAGAACTGGGCTCCCATGTCCTGTGTATGACTGTTTGGATGACTGGCAGGGCTGGTCTTGCATGGGTCCGTTTCCAGGGCTTCGGGAGACTCTGCCGCTGCTCAAAGAGGTGGTCAAGGTGTCTGTATTGGATTCAAGGCACAACAGGCAAGTGTCAGGGGGGATGGGCGATGCTGAATGATTTCAGGGTCTGGCACTCTGACTGGGCCCTGGCCCAGTTCCCACTGACCACGCCTTAAGAAGGAAAAGCTTCAATAAAAAAAAACAACACGGTATCATGAAACATTCTGGGAACATTGGGAACAAAAGAAGTCAGCAGGATTGGCACCAGTGAGCAGAGTTGGTGCCACGCTGCAGACACTGGTGCCCTCAACACTGGGCACCTGTGGTTGGCAATGGAGCTCACACTGGCAGGCTTCCATGATGCTGGCAGAACATCCAGTTGGCACTGGCTAAGATGTCCTGATGGGAAGATGTTGGGCATTGTAGCCAGTAGCGCAGACATCAGAACCTTCACTCTGTAGCAGCCTCTGGTGGTTCTTAGTAACAGACTGAGTACCCTCAGTGGGTATTAGAGTGTTGAGGGCACTTTTGGTAAGTTCTGATAGCACTGTTTGAAGCTTTGGTGACAGGAGCCATTAACCACAATAAGCCAGAGCAAGAGAGGCAGAAAAGGGCAGATGTCACACGGTCAGCGAGTGGTCTGGTTAATGGCGCATATGTGACAGGAGACACCCAGAAATTCATTAGGAGGAATTTCAATAAGGTCTACCATATGCAGATGCCATTTTGAAGCCTAGAATTCTAGAGAACTCCTTTTTTATCTGTAGTAAGGGAATAATTTAAGAACTATTCCATCACCACTGGGGTGAGAATAGCAGTTACAATAAACAATAGCTTTGCCCTCAGGAAAATGTTTCTGGCCTCACAGTCTGGTGTTTTTGTTTCTGGTTTTTTTTTGTGTTTTTTTTTGGGGGGGGGGGTCAATTCAGAATGTTTAATGACCTCAGTCATCGAAGTAACTAAGAATTTTTAGCTCTAATTATGTGACTCCCCAGTAGAGAGCCAGCTTTAACAATAATTTTAGTAGTTATCATTTATTTAATTCAACAAGAATTTTAAAGCACAAATTATATGTAATAATTATATGTAATATCATCCTAGGTATTGTAAATATGTAAAAGGGTCTAAGGTTCCTTCCTTCCAGGAATATGTAATTTCCTTGGTTATACATGTGAAATATGTACAAATATATGGAAATAATTAGGGGCCGGCCGAGTGGTGCATTGGTTAAGAGCTGGCTTGGGACGCCAGAGGGCCCCGGTTTGAATCTGACATATGAGGGCCAGTGACACTGCCCTCTACAGCTAAGATGCTGAACAACAGCTCAACCTGGAGCTGGGCTGCCATGAGTCACTGGCAACGGCGTAGGCTGCAGCCCCTGTGGCGGTGGGCTGCCATGGGCTACTGTGTGTAGCCAGCGACCAGCAGCCACCATGTGCGGCCATCCAGAAGCCGGTGGCTGATGTGCCTCGCTCGGGAAGAGCGCAATGATGGTGCCAACTTGGGCCAGAGAAGCAACGTGCTCCACAACTGGACTGAAGAACAAAAAGGACAGCAACTTGTCTGTTCCCAATTCCCCAGCGCTGTTCCCATCCCCCCAATTCCCCAATAAAAATCTTAAAAAAAAATAAAATAAAATAATTAAATGCCAAAGTTTTTGTAAGTTCCAGAAAAGAAAAGAAACTGAGTGTGCTGGAGAAATTTGAGAAACGTTTATTCTATAGTTTCTCTTACAGAATATGTTGGGAAGTGAGTGTGTGAGTGTGTGAGTGTGTGAGTGTGTGAGTGTGTGAGTGTGTGTGTGTGTGTGTGTGTGTGTGTGAAAGAGAGAGAGAGAGAGAGAGAGAGAGAGAGAGAAAGAGAGAGAATGGATGAATACGGGCATTCACTTCTTCTTACTGCCTTTAGACTTAGCAGTAACATAGGCAGGACCCTCTGTCTGGAGTGACTCCCTAAATGGCCTGTTTGGCTAACAATACTTATTAATTTTTTGAGATTCAGTTCAAGTTTCATCTATCTATTCAGAAATCCTTCCCTGACCCCCAAGTATTTAGCTTTTCTCTCCTCTTGTAGCATTTGTTTTTTTTACAGTGGTTTAGTTTCTGACATACCTGTCTCTGTCTAAAACGTAGAACTCCTTGAGGCAGGGACCAAGTCTTACCCATTTTTGTCACCCCATCTCTGAACCTTGCATAGGGCCGAAATGAACCAACTGAATAGATTGGATGTCTGAATCTGGGATTGGCTGATGAACACCTGGGCATGTGGGTGTTTGCAGACATTATGCACCTGGAGTTGTGCTAGCTACCTTTCCTCTGGCTCTAGGCCTGCTAGGGATGCTAAGGTCTTGGGATGTAAGGTCAGTGGTTATTTCATGTTGATATCAACAGCGCTTAGAAAAGTGCTCTGTAAAAAGTGAACACCAGCAATGTTGATAGATGATGATGCGATTGAGTCCTGGAGGTGAGAGGCCTGGAACTCAATTTTCTCTGCACTTACTGCAATGATCTCTTGTACATTTGTGGAGAAAATTTCGCATTCGAACATTTCTGGAATACCTCTTACTATTAGAAAATTAGAAAATACAACCCTTTCCCACCAGGTAGTGGTCTCTAAGTAGAGAAAGCGTGGAAGGTTAAAACTGATGATGCATTTGAGAAAAAGCTTGAACGTGTTGGGATTGTACGATTCGTAAGTTATAACCTAAAAATCACTTAAAATATATCTGGTTAGCACTTACATGAAAATGTATTTTTTCTTGGAGACATGAAAGAAAGAATCTGGCTGTTTCATGAGTCGTCATTTCCTCTGTTAAGAGCAGTAGCTATCTGTTAACTAAAAAAACCCAGTTGAACGTCTGTTTACTAGAATACTAGATGCTAGCAGTGGGGGAGACAGTGAAAATGGCCATTTTCCAAAGGTGAAAGAATGGACTGGTTATAAGTAGAGCACAGAGATGTGATACTCCGGTGACAGAGACAGCAGCAGAAAGCTATTACTGTCACAGACTCTCGAGCCAGGCTACCTGGCTTGAATCTGGTCTCTGCCACTTACTAACTTCGTGACCTTAGGCAAGTTACTTGACTTTTGTGTGCTTTAGTTTCTTCATCTGTAAAATAGAGAATTAATTTTAAAATTTAAATGAGTTAATCTAATAACACTTAGAACAGTACCTGACACATAGGAAAGTTCTGTGTAAGTGCTGGCTATTAACACAGGGGTTTGCCCTGCAGTGTCTTTCTGAGCATGCTCAAGACCACCATGGGGGGATGTGGACCTTGGGGACAGCATTCAATGTGGATCCACAGAAGATCAACCATCAGGTTAGAATCCAAAGCCAAAAGGTGGCACCCTAAAATCTCATTGATCACCAACAAAGAAAATAACCACAAAGAAATACCATGTCATGAAACAGTGCTTAGCTTAGGGGTAGGATGGATATCACCTCAGTCCCTAGATTAGCCTGCTCAACTGAAGCTGACTATAGGTATCTGTGTGGGCTTGAAGAATTCGACTCATTATAGCTTGAGGGGCAAAGTGATGGATGAAGTTCGTAGCTGGATTGATGGCATGAGCTTTATTTCAGAAGATAGGTATTACAAACGAGAAAAAAATATTAGCATCTCTCTCTACCTGAATAAGCAAAGCAAATGCTTTAGGTCACTTTTTGCTTGGAGTGTCATGCGCTATCTCCAAACTCCCCACAACAAGAAGTTTTAAAGGTGCATAGAAATAACTTTTTGATTCATGTGCCTTCTCCTCTCAGGAACCCTCTCCTAATTCCCTGAACAAAAGAGACCTTCCCTTCCATTTAACATGCAAAGTTTGTATTTTTACATCTATTATAGCTCCTTTATGCTTTGCTTTGTATTAAAATCACTAGACTATTGGTCCAACCTTCTTTGCTAGACTGTAATCTCTTTGAAGGCAGATACTGTGTAATTTCATCTTTTTTCCCCTTGCACTCTGTCTGAGACATAAGTAGGTGCTCAATGCATTTGCAGACATAAACTGAACAGAGACTTCTCAACTTGAGTGCTTTTGATAAAAAATAAGAAATATCACCAAATTATATTCAACTATGGAATTAGAACTTAATTCAATTGTATGGTAAAGTAGGGGACGATGGCTCATTCAAAACGGCAGAGATGTTGTTTTAGAGCTCTTCTGCAAATTTACATAGTTCTGCTCTTCTGTGAAATCACCATGCCTTTAGCAATTTCATGGAAGTGCGCTGTCAAGGTCTGACACTGAACTTCTCACTTCAAGTTCACTGCATTCTATGCCACATACATTTATTGAGCCCTTGCTATTTAAAGTACTCTCCCTATTTCCACTCTTCTCCCACTTTTCACTTCCTGTTGGGAACTGATTACATTACTTCTAAGAGATACAGACAGGAAACCCTCTCAGTATTATGCTTATTCACTTAATCTCTTGGGTAAGAAGGCCCTAGTTATGATTTTAAACACCTTCCCTTCTAGCTCCTGATGGGTTAAATTATAATCCTAAGTGTATTAAAAATAATTAATTCAGTGGCTGATGATCGGATTTAAAAATTTTGCCTTTTTCTTATCTAGAAAATGAATAATGTGCCCCCAGGAGTAATCCAATAGTACAGAATGGAAAGCTCACTGTGCAGTGAGTGCAGTCATGGGCATTTTCAGTCACAGGATCTTTTATATTAGTAATGGAGTCCTTTTTGTTACTCTTTGGCCCAGGCAAGAGTAACGCCAAAAATTCGTTGAGCTTTGTTAATTCAGCAAGCATTTATCGAACAAACGCAAATAATTATAACTAATGTTAATTTAGTCCTTCTAAGTGCCAGGCCCTTGATATGCATTTTTAAATTTGTAACTTACAATAACCTAATGTGGTCAATTTCACTATTATCTGCATTTTACAGATGAGGAAACTGAGGATTGGAGAATTTAAGTAACTTGCCCCAGGTGACCCAAGCAGTAGGTGGCTAAACTGGGATTAAATTAGGTGAGACTAAAAGCTCAAGAGAGTTCATTTTTGAGCCCCTGCAAGACTTAAAGGTGACTTAAGTGGATTATTTGTTTCACTCATCTCAATATCCCTTAGTATCCTGACTGTGCTGTGAAGTACAATATCTGAGAATGTAGTGAGGGGGTCGAGAACTTCAGTTAAACTGCCTGGGTGTGAATCCTAGCTCCTCCATCTAATAGAGCATCCATACATCCTCGTCATGCTCTGCCTATTCCCTTGCTTCGTATTTCCCCACAGACTTCCCATTACCTGGCTTTACATCTTTTCACATCTTTTTGTCCACATCCCTCACAGAATAAGCTGATGAGGACAGCAACTGCATAGATCTTGTTTTCTAACAACAAATCGTCAACCTCTAGAGCAGGGCCTGGCATGCTGGAGGTATTTCATAAAATATCTACGGAGTGAATTAATGAGATCTTTTTGCGTACCATTCATGCCTGAAGTAGCACTTTGCAGATAAAATTCATGGACTGAAGGGAGCTCAGGGTTTGTTTGTTTTTCCCTTGGTTCACCTTCAATCTTCTTTTAAAATTGTATTTAATACACACTACTATAACACACATAATGTGCCAAGCTCCATTTTAAGTGTTTTACAAATATTGACTCATTTAATTCTCACAACGCCCCTATGGGGTAGGTAAAATCAAACTCTGGGAGCCTGGCCATGTTCCCAGCCATTACGCCATGCTGCTTCCTGGCTTAAACCTATGGAAATGTCATCTCCATGGAGTTTCATGCTCAAAAGATATGTCTTCACTCTCTCCTAGAGCGTGTACTTCCATCTTGTTCATCTTTCCTTCCTTTCTACCCGGATTAAAGAAGAAAATAGGCAAGTGGTTTTACTTTATTCCGTTCTGCCTTTCCTTCTTTGAAACAGCAATGCCTACTGTCAGTGAAGTTTCTCTAAGGCCATCTTCAAGGATAAACAAGCAGTTGATCCCCAGGGGCCACTGGACAACTGCCATGGTCTACGTCTACCTTTTTCTTTTTCATGTTTGTCTCCCTCCTGCTTTTCTAGGGTCTTGGGACCCTCGCCACAGCCCTTCCCTTTCAGCCTTGAGAAGGGAGTTTAGGGGTCTATGGAGGCCGCAAAACCTGCCTTTCAAGCCCGCAACTTAAAAGGAATCCCAAATTTATAAACAATTCCTTTTCTAGAGTTTAGTCATGTGGTCCTCTCCTGTCCTTTTACAGTTTTTCTCACAAATACACAAGCATCCTCATGGCCTCTGGGGTTTAGTTCCAGTTCTGTCCTAAGGAGCAATCTGCCTCGGGGCAACTCATTTAATCTTACCTGGACTTGGATTCCTCACCTGTGACACAGGCTCAGGTGAGAGGCTGAGCTGGTATGTTAAGGTCCTTTCCAGCTCTAAACTGTGATTTTCTTGGAGGAATTACATAACGAAGAGAAAGTGCTCAGATATCTAAATTCCTTTACTCTTACTACTGATTGCAGTATCACTGCAAGGGAGCCATTGTGCTTTATTACATGGCGTGAACATCTCAAAGTTGAAGGATGATAGCTGCTGGGGGTGGCAATAGATCAGACCTCTTTATTTACAGGATTCCTCCCATATTTCTCTGTAAATATTCACGGGGGATAACAAGTAAAACTGATATTTCAGCTCTCTGGACTACATAATAAACTATTCCAAGATAAATTCCTTTCAAATAACACACTAAAAATCCTCCCTCTCTAGCTTAGGAAGAAAACACAGCAGCCATCTTGCTTTCTGAAATTGCAAAAACCTGTGGGACAGAGCATTGGTAAGTAGGCTGGGACTGCACTGCTCTCATACCTAGCAGTTCTTTGGATATCTATCCAGTCCGAACAGCTGTAGCTATTTTGTACTCTGTATGTACTGGATCTTGTCATTTCAAAGGGCCCGAAGAACTTTATAAGCACTGGCCATTCCTTCTCCCAATATACCCGTGAAGAACAGACTCATTATTGGTCTCTACTTACAAACAGAAAGCATGAGGCATAGGGGAGAATGTCACTCCAGGAAAAGGCGGGCCATAGGGTTGTGGGTGTTGCATTTGTGAAGGACTTGCCTTCCTTCTTTCTATAATGTTTACATGTAAAGGTGCTCATTCAGGAAATGTCTGTGGGAGTCCTAACCTGACCCATTCAGCACAGACTTCTAATCCACATTCTTGTTTGGCCCAGTCCAGTCTAATAAACACTAACTGAGTATCATTGTGTCCAGGTGCTGTGTGTTTCATGCTTAGGAAATGGAGATTAATATGACAAAGATATTAATCTTGAGCAAGAGAGACAATCGAGCCAACGGGTAATTTTATGGGGTATAGTGGGAGCACAGAAGGGTTACACTAGCAATCTAACCCAGACAGAGGATGTCATAAGAGGCTTCTTCCAGGACTGTATCTGAAGGAGTGAATAGGGGTTACCCATACGTAGAAGGGCAGGAGCAGAGGTGCAGAAAGAAGGTGCTTCTCACACAGAATGGCTAAATTCTCAGGGATTCTGTTACCACTTCCTGGGAAGGGAGATGATATTTCCTGGCTTGCTTTGCAGTTTAGTGAGGTTAACATAAGTGAGTCCTGGTGAACCACATGTAGTCTAAAGTAAGTGATGTATTTCCAAGCCTGGCAGGAGAACACTGTGTGTGATCTATGCTCCTCTTTATCCCGACCTAAGGCGGCCCTCAGAGAATCCCAGGATGGGAGAGCCACATGAGGGCAGATGCCTGGGTCCCTGAGTTACTGCTTGGAGGAGAGCTGCCTGACTCACACTGGACTTAGCACACACAAGTGAGGAAAAAAAACCAACTTAACAGTGTTAAGCCACTGAAATTTTGGAGTTGTTTGTTATAATAGCTAGAGTTCAATTGTGTGCCAGGCTAAGGAATAAGAAGAAATATCTGAATGACTTATTGTCACTTTAAAATTTATATATTCAAAATTACCTAAGTTTTTCAACTTAAGGTCAATTATTCTTTCTTCCTTCCCTATTCTCCAATGGGACCAACATTTATCCTAAAAAAAAAAAAATCAGTCATCTTTTACACTGTTTTAAGTGATCTAAGCAAGCATATCTGTAATAAATACCATGAGCCATTTACAGAACAGAATAGAGCTTGAAAGGACTCTGGGAATAGCATAGCCTGTCTCAAAAAGGACCAGATCACTAGGAAGTAAAACATATGCCCTCAGTTAGACTGCAGGTCCAATCATTTATTAACTTTAGATGAGGGCCCCCTGCTAATGATGCATATATGTGTGTGGGATTTTGTTTGTGAGTATATATCTTTAACTGGAGGTCTACACTGAGTGGCATGAAGCTTAAGATACCAGCTGGTGAAAAGAAAGAAATGCAAGTAAAAAGAATGAGGGTAGATGGAGAGTGAGTGATGACATGGGAGAATGAAAAGTCATGCTGTCAAACAGTACCCTGTGAGGATCTGTGCCAGTAGCCTACATTTTGTTGTTGCTCTTTTGAAAAATAGGAGATGAGGTAGGAATGAGTCTCTGTCATTTTTCTAAGTGACAGGAAAATAAGACTGAATCTTCCTTTCTAGACTTTTAAAGAAATTACATTGGCTGCACGCTTGCCCCCTAGAGCTGGTGCACGTCTTCATCAGCCATCAAGACGAGAATTAAACATCTGAATATTAAGGACCTTGAAAGAACTAGAGTCTGTAAGAACGTAGCTTGAACAGAAAGCTAAATTGAGATGTCACATTCATAATACTCCTTTTAAACTCTGAAATAATCTGTGATACTATTGTATTAGGACTTTCAATTCTGGAGAGATTCTCTTCCCTTACAACACAGGGGTAGCAAAGTGACAGTTACAACTAAGTCTGGTCCTCAATGCTTTGTTTTATTAATAAAGTTTTGGAAACAAAGCCAAAGTTTTTGAGGGGCAGGGTTTGTGCTCTCCAGTTTGCTAGTTTCCACCACTCCATATTGTCTTGCCTTGAATAATGTTTGAGTTTTCAGTTCCTGCCAGTGTATCTCTATATCTTTGCTCTCAAGCTTTTTTGGGTCAACTGGTTCCTTTATCTATTTGCTCTGATCAAAACTAACGTTAAATGGTCCCTTTGGCTTTCTAGCTTTGTTAGTTTTTGAAAATGTGTTTTTGTTTTTGCTAGCATCCTTAAAGTCTTGTCCAATAGGCTTTGACCAATTTACTTCCCTAATACAGATGGAAAGATGATCTTTTCAGTAATGAGGCACCAACAGAATATGAACAAATTTTTAAAATTTGTAATATTTTGTGGGATTACTGATTTTGTGTATTACTTAGACCAGTGGTTTTCCGACTGTGATGACTTCATGTGCAAATCTCTAATATCTCTGATTTCTGTATGATTGCATCATACCTGCTACATTATGTTTAACTGCAGACCACAGACATGCGCCTCTTTTTGAGTGGTGATGGCTAGTGTGACTTCTAAATCATCTAGTTGTGAATAGCACAGTCCCATTAAGATAATCCATAGAAATAAAAGATATTTTGCTTCTTGCCATTGTTGATGGGTTATTCCTTTAACCATCCAAGTGTAGACATGGAAACCAGATTGTAGAGTGGATCATATGTACCTGCTGGAAGCAAACTTCTGAGATCATCCTCAGTGATCCCACATCCTTGTGTCATTACCTCCTATTGGGTAGGGGCTGGGTCTAGTGACCGGATTCTAATAAATAGAATACAAAAAAAGGATGGGGTATTCTCATCACAAGGAGAACACTGTTTTCCTTTCTTTTCTTTTTATTTTATCTATATGAGAAGATAGAGGTCAGCTGAACCTATAGTGGTAATTATTGCATGCTGTATGCCTGCAACTTACATAGTGATGTATGTCAATTATTTCCCAATAAAACTGGAAAGGAAAGGATGGGATATTATAAAAGTCTATGACTTGCATCTTACTGGTACTTTCTTGTCCTCTCACTTGCTGTTGAATCCAGATGCCTGTTGTGAGATGCTTCAATGGGGGGCCCTACATGACCAGAAACTGAGAGGGGCCTTCAGCCAACTGTTTGTGAGCCACAGAGGTCTCAGTCCAAAGACCCCCAAGAAAGAGAGTCCTGCCTTTATCCACATACGTGACCTAGGAAGTGGATCCTTCCCAGTTGAGTCCTGAGATGACTGTAGCCCTGTGAGAGACCCGGAGCCAGAGAACCCAGCTAAGCTGTGCCCGGTTTCCTGACCCACAGAAGCTGGGAGATAACGAATGTTGCTGTTACATGCCACTAAGATATGTGTGTAATTTGTTACATAGCAACAAATCACTAACACTGAATCTTGTTTTTCTATTGTAGTAACAGATAACTCTTTTTTGTTTTAAACTAGTAACTCAAACGGAGGATGGGAAAAGAGGTAATTTAATCCAATCAGAGGTGTTCAGTGCTAGTCAGTGAAAAAATAATTAAAACTATGTGGCCCAACTAATATTGGTTAAATTGACCTGATCTTGGAAATAAAGGGCAGCTGAAGTGCTGGTGTTCGTTATTCAGTAAAGTGGAAGCAGGGTAGCAATGAACGAAACAAATGAATACCAGCAACTGTAGTATGATCAAGAATCCCGTGATAGCAACATTTAGCAGTCAATTTGAGTTTTGAGGGACTGCAACATTTAATTGAGGAAAATGAGCAGAACAGAGAGCATCAGAGGGGCAGGAAGATAACTGGGTATCGTGGAATCCAAAAGAAGACAATGTTGACAGTTGACAAGAATATTGGAATCCACTGAAGCCAAAGTAAGGTGAAGGTGAAAAGGGGCTTATGGGATTTTGGCTATGCTGGTCACTGGTGACCTGAGCCCTGATTGTGTGGGTTGGCAGCAAAGGAACTAGTGAGGCCCAGGTAGGTTGAAGGATGAGTGGGAGCAAAAAAAAAAAAAGGGGGACAGCAGGTAGACAACTACTTGCTGACAAGTATTTAGACAGCTACCAAATAATTCCAAAAGATATTACATAACAGGCAAATATTAGAAAAGGAAATACTGAGAAACAAAGTGAGCATGTGATCTACAAGTTGCGAGTGTGCTGAAATATATTTTCAGTTCAGGATGAGAGATATTAGAGAACAGATAAATATGGGCCTTGACAGAGAGTCCTGCAAAGTTTTAAAATGAAAATCCTTTCAATTTTTGACCTCCCAGTTGTTATATTTTCAAAGTACAAAAGAGATTATGCCATTTTAAAAGGTTTTAGGAGGATTATCCAAAGACGTGACCACACAGAATTCTTACCTGGGAAAAGGTAAATTATATGTTGCAAATAAGTAATCAGATTATTTCTCTGTTTGTAGTTTCTAAGAGAGTAAAAAATCATCCGTCTTCTCATGGAACTTTTGGTATGTTTCCTTTCTTAAAAAATGAGGAGGGTGAAATATGACCTTCAGAAGTCCAGGGGAATTTTTAGACCTAAGAAAAGATTGAGCTGGGGTTGGTGAAGGAAGTGGATGCTGAGTGAAAATTGATATTAAGCTTTGATACAAAGGTCAAGCATTGCAAAGGACAGAGGGAAAGAGTGGATGGAGGGCAAGGAATTAATGTGATCACTGTTCTGAACATGTCTATGGTTAGAATATATCAAATGTATTCTGCGTTCAGTGTATCAAATGTCCCTGAGAACACGTGGACCTTTTCAGCGGTGAATATTTCAGTATTAAAAAGGGCATAGTACAGAAAAACCATACTGACTCAAGGAATAAACTTTTGTCTTTGAAACTTGAAACAACAAATACCAATAAAGCATGAAAAACATGCTTTGAAGTGTGCTAACGGGTCAAGAGTGGACTTAGCAAACTACCTTTTCTCTGGTTAGGAACAATCTCCCCAATTCTAAAACAAAATGTGGTAATTAAAGGATCTCAGGTAGCAATCACGGAATATTTTTCATGACAAATGAAGAACACAAATATTCTGAAGACCAAAATTGCATAAACAAAATGAAGAGACATTTTGTCCATTTTCTGGCATTGTGAAGTTAGAGTGAATACAAATGAATGCTCTGGCAGTGAAATTACACTATTAACCATCTGAAGATTGGGCTCATTACCTAAGAAGGCAAAGCATCAATTTGTAGCATTATAACATTCTGTCTGTGCTGCTAAACACGTGTTTGGATGTTTTTATGTGTTCTCTACTCATTTGGGTGCAGAGTAAGCACTTTGCATCAGCCTCTTGATAGAAGCTTACTTTTGTATTGTTTCTATTATATTGTTTTTCTCTAATGGAAATGATATTCTGTCTTAAAAGTAAACACTCCATTTATTCTCCAGAAATTCTGGGTTCAGGTTCTTTTGTTTCTCATTATCAAATGGCAGGTACAGCATTACAGATATATCTTAACATTGAGGCACTCTTTGATTTAAAAATTATATTTGAATAATATGTGAGGAAAACATTCATTCGATCACTCATTCTTTCATTCTTTTCATGTGTATGTAATGGGCTAAGCACAGTGGGGAGAATCAGGGATGGGTGTGACATTGTTTCTCCTCTCAGGATGCTTATAATGTAGAAGTGGTAGAATATTATCAGTACCTTCAGATAGAACAAACATAGAACCGTCAAATCTCAGAGGAAAGGGAGAGATGTGTATTCCTTTATTCCACAAATATTTTTGGCTACCTGTTATGTGCCAGGCACTGTTCTATGGGATGGGTACTTAGAAGGGAACAAGAGAATCAAGGCCCCTGACTTGTGGACCTTGCATCTTTGGGGAGAAATGGAAAATAAGAAAGAAAAGAAACAAATAAATAATATGACTTTAGGTTCAGGTAGCCATAAGTGGTGTGAAGAACAAACTAAAGCAAGACAATACAAAGGACAATGACAGTGAGCAAGGGCTGTGGCTTTGAGGTCATGAAGGCCTCTGGGAGTAGGTGAGAGCTGCGTAGAGATTCCATGATGTACAGAAGCAAGTGAAGGAATATTTGTGCAAAAGGCTTTCTAGGAAGAGAGACCAATAGAGAAAGACCTTGGGGCAAAAATGAGCTTGGCAAGTTCTGGAACAAAAAGAAAGCACATGACTAGAGTGCACAGGAGGGGAGAATGAGATGTGGTCACAGAGGTGAGATGAGATTAGGCATCTATGAATCACCCAGGCTAGAGAGGAAGACCAAGGACAAATCCACTCAAGTAGTCTAACCTAGAGGTGACGGATTAGAATCTATTGTAGTCCAGTTAGAGGTGGTTGGTTTGGACTAGGATGATAATTACTGAGGTGGTGAGAAGTAGTTCCACTTTAGTGGAAGCTTCACAAAGGAAGTGTTATGGAACTATTAGAGCTGAACTTCAAATGATGGGCAGCAGTGTGACAAAGGTGACTCATTCATTGATTTATTGAGTGCCTACCATGAGATGGGCACTGGGCCAGGTGTTGGGGATAGAGCAGTGTAGAAGCCCTTCCCGACAATGAGGAGAAAACTTGTTGAGGAAGTAATATTTTAAGTAAAGATACAACAGTAGTGAGGTAAACAATACTTATAAGAATTGCTTCTAGAATTAATTCTAAGGCTACTGTATTGTTTTCCTTTTACTGTAGAAAACTGTATAAACTCCTTTGTACGCTTGACTCTCCTTGAATTGGCAAAAGTGTTAAGTTTCTATCAGTAGAAACTCAGTCTACGGTCAGTTGGCAAATTTTACCAGATCACTTCCTTGGGAACAGTGGTTAATATTTATCGTTCCCGTTTTGAGCAGGAGAAATTATAGCCTCCTTATAAAGGAAATGAGCAGAAGGGAATACAAACCATGATAAGCTCGTATATCTAGTTGCATCTAATACTGCTCATCTGCCACTCTGCCTCACATCCTGCCCCCGCGTCTTTTCCCAACTGGATGACCCAACTGCAACTCTCCTTCCTTCTAATTCTCATTGTATAATGCCTCCAGAATTAACTGACCTAAAGCATTGTAGTCATGTCCGTTCCCCAGTGCTTACAGAATAAATTTCAAATTCCTTAGGCTGACACCAACTGACCTAACCTACTTTTTCTGCTTTATCTCTGGCTCCACTCTCCACTCGCCAATTGTTTTCATCACAATGGATTGTTTTTCTTCTTTTTAAGAAAAAGTTAAAATAAAATAAAATAAAATAAAATAAATAATTAATTTTTCAAATTGTGCTGAAATTACAAAACATGAATTCTGCCACCTTAACCATTTTTAAGTGTACAGTTTAGCGTATTGTTGTTCAAATCCCCTTGGATTTTAAATCACACAGTATCAGTATTCCTCTAATGCTTCTGGCAATTTGTTCCCTGGACCACACCTGTATTTATACGATTCCTTTTGGCCCCGGCAATGCCTTTCCATTTCCTGACCAATTAAAATCCTATGCATCTTGAAGACCAGCGCTGAGATCCTACCTCTTGCTTTAGGCTCCTATGAAGCCTTATCTGGAAACAGAAGGTCATCTTTGTTGCCAGGTCACCTACCGCTAGAGTTCAAATGATGCCTGGTTGGCAAATTGTATCTGGACTGAGAGGATTTATACATGAACTATATAAATACCTGACAGGGATGTAATTCTTTGGACTTCTCCGCGTGATGATTCCTGTAATTAGGCAGGATCTTTGTCCCTGGAGGCTAAACCAATGGACTTGTTACAAGAGATGCTGCTGGTTACGGAGCATGAGGCTTCTAATCCAGGAACATTCCCATGCTCAGCCAGCATTGGTCTTATCTTCTTGCACCTGAGCTGTCACCTGAGGTGCCTGGAGCGATATTTGTAATGAGATAAGGACTCCCACTGAAGAGAACCTCTGAAGCTGCCATCTGGCCAGTCGTGTGTCCTATATTGCATCCTTTTAGGTAAACTGAAAGCCGAGCATGGCCCATAGTAGTCTTGTGAGTCTGACAGTTTAGTTGAACCTATGAAGATGTGCTGTGGGGAGTTGCACCAATATGTAGAAATGTCTGAAACACTAACACGCCTTGCACCTCTGGACTTAAACCACTGGGACTGTACCTAGGGCGAGGCTAATAAAGCACTGCTTACCTTTGGAAGAAGCTGGATTGCCTGTAGAATTCTTTGTCTGTGTCCAGAATTAAGGATTCCAATTTCCAATAAATCCTGATCTTCCATAACATTGCTTCCCTGAAACAACACCAGAAATGTTATAAGTTAAATCAGGACTTATTACTAAGGGTAATAATGATTTATTTAATACACAGACAAATAACTGACAAGTGATCTGAGTTTCACAAACAAAAACAGAGAGTCATTCTTCTGTGAAGGTGAGGGCAGAGTGGTCACCTCTGTGACTGAGTTGAAAGTTGTGGGAAATCTCTCTTCTCCTCACAAATATTCTCATGGCTTTCTATTTCTGGTTGGATTATCTGCATTGGAGATTCATTCCTGTGACTTGAAACTCTGTCCCTTTAAAAATGTAAATGCTAGGAAGAACTGCCATTTAAAACTATCAGTGACCAATATATTGATGTGAATGAATTAGACACCTCCCCCAACCCTCCTCTCCCACCGTCTGGACCCCGCGCCACCTGAAAACAGAGATGGAAAGACTGAGCTTACTAGGCAAGTTAAAAGTGAGAATTAATCCTAAAATATTGAATACTAGACACCTGGTCAATATGAGGGTATAGAACAATAAATATGATGCAGGTCCCTGCCCACAATTGTCTTTATTCTTTTTTGTCCAGTGGTGAAAACCAATTATTCAAAGACAGGATGATGTGAATGTGCTATGATGCTGACACAATGCTTGGGAGCCCAGAGGGGATCAGGGATATGTTTTCAGAGGACATGATATCTACTCAGGTATCTGAAGGATGGTTATGACTTAGCATTCAAAAGAGGAAGGACAAAGGAGAAATTATGCATGATGTCCTCTGGGTAAGAACACAGGTGCTTGGAAGCATCGAGTTCTGGGGTAAGTTGGAGACAGCAGCAAAAGGTAAGGCTGCACAGGCAGGCACAGGCCAGACCACCCAGACACTGCATGCCATCCTGAGGAATGTGGGCATCATCCTGTCTGTGATGGGAAACAGGGACAGGTATTAACGAAAAGGAGTTAGTTACATGATGAGATCCCCAATTTAGAAAGATCAATTTGGTTTCTCTGGCAGGGCCTCAGTGTCCTTACCTATAAAATGATTAAGTTTAGCCCCACAATCTTCAAGGAACCGTCTAGACCTGAAATTCAATTATTTCAATGAATTTTTTTTAGACCTCTGATTAATATACAGAAACTTACAGAATGCTTATTTTGTCCATACATTTTATTCTTTTTGGGGTTTGTAAGCTAGAGGACTCCTTTAAATTGAGGCGTCTAGGGAGAAAATTGAAGAATTTAGATCACTACTTTTCTGGACAAATCAAACTCTGTCGTCTTAACGTGGAACACAAAAAACACTTATGCGTAGAAATTACAAATATCTATTTATGGAGAGCAATGGGTACTGATGGGCAGTCAAAGTGACAGAGAATGAATTGGAAAGGGCAACCCTGGGGCATGGAGATCATTAGGAGGCCACTGAAGTTGTTCTAGAGATGATGTTCGATTAGACTGAGGTAGTGGTCATGGGAGGCAGAGAGAAGTGAGAGGACTTGAAAATTCAAGAAGTTTGTGACTCAGTGACCATGTGCTTGGAATGGCGGAGACATGCGGAACACACACGGGTTCCACGCCTGGGCGAGAGGGTGATTCATGGTGCCTTTTCCCGAGCTAATAAAGAGAAGGGGCCAGTCTCATGTGGTACAAAGTGAGACTAATGTCTGTCCCTGGACAGGGACAGAAGAGATGGATGTAAACAATTTAATATCAGACTACATTACAAACGAATAGATGACCATTCTTAGAAAGATTAAAGCCATTAGAATGGTACCATAGCTAGGGACTTCAAATGGGCATTCACTGGACAAAAACCTTCCAGCTATTCAGAGTGTCATTCCTATGCTGAAGCTGCCCTGGCATTCTTGCAGGAGGCAGAACGATCCAGGTACATAGCAGTGTGATAATGAAAAGCTTAATGAAAAACAAATAAAGCCAGTCTTGGCAATGTGCCACAGGAAACACTGCTCTCAAGAAATTACTCAGTGCACACAATAGAGCGTGGCTGAGAATATAAACGACTTCATTTTGGAAAAGCGTTATTATTTTCAGGAATGAACTAGTGTGTCGTGAGCGGGATGTATGATACAACTCACATTTGATTTTTACTCTTTGAGGGGTTTTCCAAAAGGAGTTAGCCAGCCCTTATGACACAAACAAAACAAGAAACCTCTAGCTCTCTATATGTTAGACCATTACCAAGTTTTCTGTGGACTCAATTACCAGCCTACAAGTCCAGCTCATACAGAATACAGAACCTGGTTTCTTTGTACAAACACAAAACACACCAGGAGCCTTTAGCCTGAATTAGCTATTATCTACAGGTAATCCTGAAAACTTGATTTGGAGAACTGAACCCTTAAAGACCACTTCTGTTCCTCCAAACTCCCAATATACCATCTTCTCGATCTTCAGGCGGGGAGGAATCTTTTTGAAGAATTGTAAGGAAGTAGGACATCTTCTCCTTGGGTCAAATTTCCTAGCATATTGGACAATTACCAAGCACTTTTGAAAAATGAATGAAAATTATGGGAGGCACAATGCAAATGATGAGAATGTGCCCAAGGGGAAATGGACCTAATTGTAGAAATGTAAAGAAGAGGATTCACTGTCCCCAGTGAGGCATGCTGTTAGAAATTTTCTATTTTTGCTCTTATTGTAATAGATGGGGATGCCAAAAATATCCTGGTGCATCATCTAGCCACTCTTTTTTCAAAACAGCACTAGGCTTGGAATCTTAAGACATGGGTCCCAGTCTCATCTGGGTACACTTGGCTAAGTCATATATTATTTCTAGGCCTCTGGTCCTCACCCAGATAGTGAAGCAGTTTAACGAACATCCATTCAGTTCTAAAATGCTGTGATTTCAGTCATGTCCAACTTTTGATTAGTATCATTACATATAAATATAGATTGTATAATTTGAAATTACATTTTATTGTTTCAGAACTTGTAGCCTAAAGTTAGCTTTAAGAAGTAATTATGGAGAAGGGTAAAAATGCATGGTTGTGGGGTGTTTTTTGTTTTGTTTTGACAAATTCACCTTAGTACTAGGAACCTATACAATTTCTTATTAAAAGAAATGATAGGGCTGGCCGAGTGGCGCGATGGTTAAGAACTGGCTTGGGACGCCAGAAGGCCCCAGTTCGGATCCCACATATGAGGGCCAGTGACACTGCCCTCTACAGCTAAGATGCTGAACAACAGCTCCACCTGGAGCTGGGCTGCCATGAGTTGCCGGCGACAGTGTAGGCTGCAGCCCCTGTGGCAGTGGGTTGCCATGGGCTACCATGTGTAGCCAGCAGCCAGTGTGAGCGGCCGTCCAGAAGCCAGCGACTGATCTGCCTTGCCTGGGAAGAGCGCAATGATGGTGCCAACTTGGGCCAGTGAAGCAACGTCCTCCACAACTAGACTGAAGAACAAAATGACAGCAACTTGTCTGTTCCCCTTCCTCCAATTCCCCAGCGCTGTTCCCATCCCCCCAATTCCCCAATAAAAAAATCTTAAAAAAAATGATAGAATACCTTATTTTTATAGTGTCATGGGTTCTTACAGGTTTTCAGAGAAAAATTGAATGTTTCAAGTCTTACAACTAACCGTTTCACTTGCACATGAATGACAGTTGCACCATCAAGGACAATAAACATTTCCATTTTTCCTAGAAACTGGAATTTATTCTCACATTATCACTTGCCCCACCAAGTTCCTTCCCCTGGAACCATTCAGCATCTCAGCACCAAGCTGCCATAGCTATGACCTGTGTCTGTGCACATCTGCGCTTTATATCCATTATTTTGCACATCCATTAGCAAGCAACATGTGTCCTAAGGTATCAGAACAGCCTAAGAGAGCTCCTAAGGGAGTTAATGCTTAGTGTAAAACTGGACATAATAAGCATTCCAATTATGCTGAGCAAAATGAAGACATTACGCATGTGTTGAATTTTGAGCCTGGGAACACTCAAACATTTTCCTACATAAATTAATGATAGTTGCCTCTCCACTTTATGCCGCTTACAGAAGTTTTCATAGGCACACTCTACTTTTGGATGGCAGGGAAAAGCTGCACATATGAGTTTTCTTGGAATAACAATGCTGTCTCTTAGGTTTTATAAAGGCTCTGAATCAATTTGATATCAGTTTATAAGTATACCCTGATATGTCTTTTCTGCATTATTATGATAATCATTATTGTGATAAATACCAGATTTATAATTCCCCTATCAGTGTTGAAACAAAGCTTTATTTAGTTTATCATACGGAAACATGGGTTACCATAAGTGATCAGACAGTAGATAATGTGCTCCTTCCAGTTTTAATTCCCTCCCTTACACTAAAGAAGTGGGAGCAGAAAAAATATTCATTATATGTATTTTTACCTCTCTACCTTAGCCCTCCATTTGAACATATTCTGTCTACTGCAGTGGAATTTCTTGTTCATAACTAAATTTTCATGATTTTAGCTTATGAATAAAGTTTTCTAGATTCTTCAGATCACATAAATTAATGATTCAAATAAATGTCACATTTAAACAATGTTAGAGAGCAATAAGTTAGAGAACATCTTACATATGCAAGTTACATATTTTAATAAGTTGCATGTCAGACTTGCTTTTTTAAGATTAGTATTTAACAGTGAACATGATCACAATGAGTTTTATACTATCATTTTCTTCCCTCATTATTTTTCAAGCCTATTTCCCCTTTGAAATATCTGTTCTGAAGCTACAGAGAGAGGAAATTTGTAGAACTATTGAGCAAGGTTTGGTGATATCATAAGTTATAATTATGATTCATTTGAGACATGTGTTCATGTAGGTTTTAGAATTATATATATATTTATAAAAGACTGCAAAGTCATTTGTACAGTCATTTGTGCTGTTGTGGTAAAAAATTTTATAGCTGCAAGAGAAGGAGCCTATTCGTTTTAAGGCTGCTAATCCCTACCCTATAAGAAAAGCTGATGTGAACAAATCTTATTTGGATGCTCTTATTTTTCTCCGGATACATACATAGGAAAGTTTAAAGCTTATGAACGCCTATTGTCCTCTTTGCATTTTCACACTACTAGCCGTTGGTGTAAGTTAGCATAAAGTAAATTGCACAATTATTGACTTCTTATTCTGTGCCAGGCACTGTTCTAAATGACTTAGATATACTAGTGTATTTAATTCTCCCAACAACTCTATGAGGTAGGTACATGAATAACTTGCTTCCATCGCTGAATAGTCTCCTATTACCCAATGCTGCCTCCAATGGGGTGAGTACAGGAGAGAAGAGGTTCACTAAAAAAACTTGCTAGACCTAAACCATTTGCATTTCACTTTAGAGCCATATGAAATTCACATTTGAAAGCAAGCGTCCCAATGTATTTTACATTTGATTTTTCAGTGTTAAAGCCACCATGACTCCCTCTACAGAAGAGAATTTGGAAAGCTGTCTGACCTAGTCCTTTCTCCTCTGCTCCAGTCCTTTCTGTTCCCTGAATCACTGAACCAGGGTTGGCAGGAACCTGGGGGGACTTCTCGTCTCCCCGTTCCCTAACTAACCGCAGAGCTTTAACTTCCCTGGCTTTTGAAGTGTGATGTCTAGCTGGGTTACACCATCCCCAAAAGGGTAGGGCGGATATTAAAATCTTTAAATGGTCTTTCCCAGCAGCTGAGTCTGGGCAGGGGGTGGGGGTGGGCTTGGGGGACACCTGGGCCCTGTTGCCTTAGCTCCCACTGTGCTGCAGACTGAGCGTGACAGGAGCCCTATCGGGAGAGCACGCGGCAAGTGGAGATGAAAGGAAAACAGCGGCTGTCCTGTGTGTCCTTTTCCAATCACAAGCTGTGAAGTTCTTAAGAGAAATTTTCCTTGGGTAGGCTGTACATAATCTTGGCAAGAATCTGATGTTCCCCCATCTAATATGCTGAAATCTTCCCAGTGTCTCACAAGAGAAAAGTGAACAGCGATTCGGTTCATTTGGACACCCTGCTCTTAACAGAAGAGGAACATGGCACCTTTGTATTTACGATAAGCTATTCTTGCAAATGTCCTCTCCCTGGTGATACAGAGCTCCAAAAGGAAGGGCTCCTCTTGGCAGAAGCGAAAAGAGTTTGCTCCAGGGCATGACCGACACAGCCACACAATACAAAATAGGAAAAAGTGCCAAAAATGATTAACTACCAGCCATTAGGCATTCGTGACATGAGTACCAGGTACGTGGTCCACCTGACTTAGAAACTTTACAACAATCTTATAAGTGGTGGTATCTTCCTTTCATAGACAAAGAAACCGAGCCTCAGAGCTATGAAACAACTTAGCCAAGTGCACACAGTTAGTATCTGATGAGTCTGGGATCCGTGTGACCCTCTGTCAGGCTCTGATGCTCACGCTTCCTTCACTGCAGAAAGAGAACCAGTGTTAGCAGGGGACATTTTCTGGATGGCGATTCCAGTCAATGGATGGTAACACTGCCAAGAAGTAGGTCCCATGCCCCTATGTTCAGACACAGCCTGACGGATATATTGACAGGCCACTGTGAGTGACTGCCATAGTTTCTCCAACATATTTTATTTCAAATAAATTAGCTCCTGAAAAATGAAGCAGTTAGTTCTTCTTCCAGCTACCTTAGTGTAACCTAGAGCCAGGATGTTCACTGATGACCCGGGATGTCTCTGGCTAAAGCACCAAGTAACTTGCCTTGTTCTGAGTCGGGACTGTGCTGGGAGGTAGGAAACAAGCATGGCGTCGGCACTTCTCAGCTCTTCTGCAGAGCCGCGTCCAACTATCTGGCTGGCCAGCTGGGAGAATGAAGTTTTCAGGGTCAGGGTCAAGTTTGGTGGTCTTTCCTTTAGGTATCTTTCAAAGCTAGGATTTAGGAGGGAGGATGTCTGAAAATGAGTTAATAAGGTAGAGGATGTCTGGGAACAAGTTTGTGGACTTTTGTGTCCCTAAATTAATATGTTCTGAATCCAGAGGAGAGGGAGTCAATTGTAGTCCCCTGAGAAGGCTAGCCAGGCTGAAGGAGTCTGTGATTGTGAAGGCAGGTAGGTTAGTCCCCTGGGAACTGGTGGATCATCATAAAGGTGACTCATTAGTCCATCAAAGAGACGGTTGTACCAAGAAGCAGACACATCCAGATTCAAAGCTGATGGGGTCTCCTGACCCTGAGAACTAGATTCAGAAATAGCCAAATAAACTTAACAGGAGAGGAGCAAAGAGGAAGAGAAAGACGGGGAGAGAAAGAGAGAGAGGAAGTGTTGCTTATTAAGGCTGAAGGTGGTAGCAAGGGAGGTAGAGTCACCAGACAAAGAAATTCCAATTTATCTGGGATTGTGTATTTTTATTTGTTTAACCTGGCAGCCTTAGAAAAGAGGCCACTGAATGCTGGAAATGAGCTGCCACTCATGCATTTATTCAAGTAATATTTTGTGAGCACTTAATATCTGCCAGGCACTGGGCTAGGTCCTGGGACACACTGAGGACAGGACATAAAAGGTCCCTCTACTTGTAGAGTTTACAGTTTAGTGGAGAAAACAGGAAAAAAAAACAACAAATAAAAAGTAATACAAGTAATTATCATTTAGCAAAGTTGTATAGATGCAAAGCACTATTAAATGTTTTACCTTGATTACTGCTCACAAAAATCCCTGAGGTTGGTACAATTATTACCCTTACTTACGAATGAAGAATTGAAGACACAGAGAAGCTAATCACTTGCCCAAGATCACATGGCTACTAAAAAGTTCTCTAAAGGAAATTAATACAGTGCTGTGGTTAAAAAAAAAAATTACAAGGGAGACAGACCTATGTTAGAAAGACCAGTCAGGAAAGCCTCTCTGAGAAAGCGACATGTAAGTTGAGACGTGAGGGATTAGAAGGCGCAGTCCAACCATGAGAAGAGCCATTAGAAGGGCATTCAGGAGAGCAGGAATAGCAGGTGCAAAAGCACTGAGGTGAGAAAAGATCCAGGCACATTCTAGGGACAGAGAGCTAGTAAGACTTGGATTTGGAGACTGAGGGGGAAGAGGATCTCAGAGGGGAAAACAAGTCATAGATAATTCAGGGCCTTGCACTCCTGAAAAGAACTTTGTTTTTATTCTAAGTGCAATGAAAAACATTGAAGGACATAAACTGACTTATAGTTTTAACTGGCTACAGTGTGAAAAATGAATGGAGGAAACTGGGCAATATGGAAGCTGAGCTCAACAACCACAACTGAAATGACAGCTCAGAAACATCAAAATCTGAGGGAAATGTATGAAACACGACCTATTGGCGAACCATGGGACCTGGGAGTCAAGTTTCCAAACTAAATATAATTTTTCAATTGAATTAAAAAGAAAAGCCAGATGGCAAAGATAAAAGTCTGAATGGTCTTTGATATAGGATCAAAACTGATATAACTGTAGATGGAGACTGAGTACAGTAATTCCTATTAAAATGTAAACTTTTTCTTCTCCATGGCCTCAGCAATTCTATTTCTAGGTTGTGGCAGACGTTACTGATAGGTTGACCCCTGTCTCCCTTGCTACCTTCTAGTATGGAGGTTGGACAAACTACATGTTCTCAGTTTCTCTTGAAGCTATGACTGATGTGTAACAGAATTTGCTGCCGGGGAACTTCTGGGAAAACTTTTGCTTTTCCAATTAAAAGGGAAAAGTTCACCTGGTACTCTCCAGTGTCCATAAGAAGGTGGCTGTGGCCTTCCCCCAGGATAAGTGGGGCCAATTGTTCATACAGATGAGAGTTGGATTCACAGTCATCTGACCACGAAAACAAATATCCCCGTTGGATGTCTGTAAGCAGGGAAGCATGGGCTTTGGGAAAGTCAGCTCCTGAATATAAAGGTTATTTAAAACTCCCTTCATCTTTTGCATCCAAGTTGTTTTAACCGGTGTTGATCTGTCAGAGAAATTAATGATAAAGATGTGAACTATGGCACGTAATTGAGGTCATAACGGAGGCAGAAAGGTGTTTTCAATTTACCTTAGACCTGGGCGTGATAACCACAAAGAACAGAGAATGGATACTGGAAAGAATGAAAGTCAGAGCCAAAATTGGGATGCAGGTGTCAATCTATAGAACTGCCCCTTTTCACTTTGACTTAAAATTGTAAAATCTCATATAATGATTAGTTGAAAGAATTTATTTCATATGCACTTTGGTCTCTGTTCAATTCACTGGATGTGAAATTACCAAAGTACTCATAGGATTGACAGATTGTAAGCCTGGGAGTGGCTTTCATCTTCTAATTGAAGACGATAGGAATTCAGGGATTGAACGGAGTCACTATGGTTCTAAAGGAAGAACATTTTTACTTAAATTTTTTATAGGAAAGAATTTTACACTTGAAACTTGAACATACTCTTAACAGAGTAGAAACCATGAGAACTTTTGGGGGAGTGTTAGGCTGGCCTCTGCCCTGAACCCTTGAGATGTCCAGGTCTGCGGCCAGGTCCACTGTAACCCGGAACGCCTTTGGTGGGCAGTGAATGATGATGCCCCTATTGAAACAGTGGACCAGAATATTCCTGACTTTTCTCCAAATTTACTTTTTTTTTTTAGGTTTTATTGGGGAATTGGGGGATGGGAACAGCGTTGAGGAATTGGGGAAGGGGAACAGACAAGTTGCTGTCCTTTTTGTTCTTCAGTCTAGTTGTGGAGGACGTCGCTTCACTGTCCCATGTTGGTATTATCATTGCGCTCTTTCTGGATGAGGCAGTCACTCGCCGGCCATTGGACAACCACTAATGGTGCTCTCGGAAGCTCATACCGGCTGCCGGCCGCTCACACTGGCTGCCGGCCACGCATGGTAGCTTATGGAAACCCACTGCAGCAGGGGCTGCAGCCTTCACTGTTGCCCACGACTCACAGCAGCCCAGCTCCAGGTCGAGCTGTTGTTCGCCACCTTAGCTGTAGAGGGCAGTGTCACTGGCCCCCATGTGGGATCCGAACTGGGGCCCTGCTGCTCAGAGCTGGCATCCCAAGCCAGCTTTTAACCAACACGCCACTAGGCCGGCCCTACTTTTGGTTTTGAAGACATTTTTTCTTAAACCATTTTCAGAAGAAAATCACTTCCCCCTCTACCCCACAAAAAAACTATTTGGCTTGCTTCATTTTTAAAATTTAGTGGTGGGAAAACTCACTTGTATCAATCATGCTATAGACTGAATGTTTGTGTCCCCTCCAAATGCATAAGTTGAAACCTAATCCCCAATGTGATAGTATTTGGAGGTGGGGCTTTTGGGAGGTGCTTAGGTCTTGAGGGTGGAGTGCTCTGGAATGAGATCAATGATTTATAACAGGTTCAAGGTTCAAGAGAGCTCCTTTGCCCCTTCCACATGTGAGGGCCACGGAGAAAAGATGGTCATCTACGAACTAAGTAATGGGCTGTCATCAGTTGCCTAATCTGCTGGTGACTTGATTTTGTGCTTCCAGCCTCCAGAACTATGAGAAATAATTGATTTTGTTGATAAGACACCCCACCTGTGGTATTTTGTTGTAGCATCCCAAATGGACTAAGCCATACAACACTGGAATTAAGTGTGAGGAGATGCTCACTGTGGGTTAAACAGGCAGGAGACTAACCCAACCAAGGGGTTAAACAAAAAGCTGAGCAAAACCACAACTAAGAAGAGTTCTCTGGGCTGTTGTGGGCTGTCAGGCTCTATCATTTGGCCTTGGGTTGCATGCAAAGGGAAATGTATGCAAGGCACACAAACACCCCTCTCCTTTCTATAACATCTAGACCATGAGGGATACTCTCTCCTCATTTTATTCACTAAATAATACTACTCAACCAGAATGATAAGAGAAAGAAAAGGGAGATGGCTTTTCTTATAGTGAATATCAACGTCTCCTCATCTAATTTTTTTAATTAAAGAGAGAAGTTCTTGGGTTTTACTTCTAAAATATTCAACTGGTCGCAAAACCATCAAGTCCTTCATATTAAATCGAGCATTATTAAAGATGAACACATCTTGTCTAGGTGAGAACAGATGCTACACAGGCCACAGAGTCACTTATTTCTTTCTGCTTAGTGTTATACATCCTGTATTCTTCACTGGATAGCGAGTTTTTTGGGAGAAATGATCATGCCTTAAGCATCTTTGCATGTCCCCTATCACCTGTCTGCTAAAACTCTGAGTAAAATGAAAACTCAAAAGAACGAACACAGAAGTGAAAACGTGAAGCATCGATTTATAAAAACACCAGTCTAAAGATCACTAAGTAAATAAGTATGTAGAAAGTGGATTGAAAAGTTTGAGCTGAAAATTCTAATATTTAGACTGTCGGGGTTTTTTCTTTTCCTAATTGAAGGAAAGGCAAAGATGGAATTTCCGGTACATGATAACACCAAAATGTTCTTAATTTTTTTTCAGCTTTGCAAATCCTCATGATTTGATTTTCATCCAGAACTGTCAGTTGAGACATCTGATAATCTAAAAGCATTCAGAGAATTAGGATCCCATATGGCTCAAAAATATTTCCTATCCGGCAGAGAAAAAGAGAACATACTGTGAAAATAATACTGGTATATTCTTTTATTATGTGTACAAGGAGCACAAGTGAATTTAAATCATTATTGATGGTATAATGATCATACGATGACCATCAAGATCAATTTCAATAAACAAAATAAGAAAAATATACAGTTCTCATAATCATGCTGCATTATGAAAAAGCAGATATATATTTCAAGGCAATATCAATGGAGTTGTGTTTTGTCTTACAGAAGCAACATTCTTTGGGGAAAAGCACTGAATTTAGGAGGCCTGGCTTATCGCTAATTAATTATGTAAGCCTGGAAAAGTCATTTCACTTCCTTGGGACTTAATTTTCTCGACTAGAAATGATAAAGTTGGACCACGTGTTGCCTTCTAACATAGCATCTGATCCTGAGGTTCGAGCAGAAAGTAAATCTACTCGTACTTGTATATTCATATTGTCCGAAGAATAATTCTCCTTGCTTGTGGGGGAGTATTTTCTTCAAGTGAGTGTTCGGTATTAATATATTTATGTAGTGAAGAGAGAAGACAAAGACTTGAGCTCAGCCAGCTGTACCAACTGAAATAATAATAATAATAATAATAATAATAATAATAATAATAATAAACAACTGCTAGTATTCATTGAGTGTGGACTGTGAGCCAGACACTGCTTTAATCCTCAGAACAATTCAATGCAACAGATATCACTATTAATATCCCCATTTCACAGATGAGAAAACTGAAGCTTAGAGATAACTAGGAACTTGACTGAGATCACACAGCAAGTGTTAGAGCTGATACGGCAACCACGGTGACAATACATGGATGATAGGAGCAGATAATCAGATGCTCCCATATTCCGTAGTGGCTAGACAACTGTCTTCTCCAAGGAATTGGACATAGATGGATGGAGTCTCTCCCTACCAGCCCAGTAGTCTGCATAAACTCTCTTCCTCACAATCTCTACTAAGAGATTGGAAATTAATGAAAAAACAATACGGAATTCAGCACTCCTGGGCTCACATTACAGTGTTGCTCTTTAATAGCTGAGTGACTCTAGGCAAGTTAGCTTCCTTTCTTCATCTGGAAAATGGAGATAACAATGACGCCTACCTTTTAGGGACATGGTACATAATGCTTACGAAGTTGCTTTATAAACTATAAAGTAAAATTGCTAAAAATAAAGCATGCCTGCCAGGAACTACTTTCTCCCCATTTTTTTCGTTAAGAACATAGAGCTGGAAATCTTCTAGTTTCATGTTGTTTTTGCCAGAAATAGTCTATTCTGAAAGAGGCAGCATGTGTGGTACAAAAAAATGTCGGTTTTATTCCTAGCTCTGCTGCTTACTTAGCTTTGCGGTCATGGGCAAGATGCTTAATTGGGCATCCCACAGCTTCCTGGGCACACAGCGTCCTATGCTTGGGCTTTAATGCTCTGTGTTGTTGTCTTGAATTCCTCATGATTTTTTCTTTGAATTTGTATTTGCAAGTGAAGACTGATGGGACAATGGAGTATGTGTTGGGGTTTCTCACCACTTCTCAGGGATGGGGTCCCCTGAAAACCTCATCATTGCTTCCTGGGCCCTGGGCTGTGATTGGGTTCCCACTCTCTACCTGGTCCCAAACTGCTGCCGCTCTGCTCCCCACCCCCAGCAGGGGTCTGGACTGACACAGGGAAGATCAGGGTAAGGCACTCATACTCTAAGGCACCTCAGGGTGGGGCAGCATGTCCCCGATCACCCCCATGCTCTGGAAGCACATTGGCACATCTGGTGGGCAGTGGGCCCACGTTTACCCTTGATCCAGGTACCAAGCATGTCCTGACACAGACACAGAGACTTAAAAATCCTTGCAGGTCCCCTGTCTCCCATGGGTTGGGGTGACAGGCCTCTGAGAAAGGGATACCTGGCTTGACTTCCCAGTCTCTGCCCAGGCCAAGGTGCCACTCATTAGTCACAGGGCTGGTGGGAGGTGGGGCTCAGCAGGTGTCAGGGTCTGCATGAGGCCCCTGGGCCTGCACTGGGGGGAAGGTTGGTGAGGGTCTGCACTCTTCTTCCTAGTGTGCTGTGCCTGGCAGTGCTCCCTTGGCTGGTGCTCTGCCTGAGGGCCTTCTCCTTCCTTCCTTTCAACCTTTAGCCTGTTGAGTTTGGCTTGTGTTTATCTCTTGGCCAGCTCAAGACACCCTTTGACTTAAAGCCACAAAATAGGACGTATGTAATTCTGGTGAGTCTATGAGTTAGATACTTCTAATTTTTGCACCGAAAATGGACATCGCACAATATAAAAAATGGCAAAATTCATGATAATCACACAAAATTTTAATTTTTCTTTATTAAGGGCATTAAATATAATAGTAAATTTAAAAACTCCTTGGCGGGATGGCCGAGTGGTGCGTTGGTTAAGAGTTGGCTTGGGATGCCAGCTCTGGGCAGCAGGACCCCGGTTCCGATCCCACATGGGGCCAGTGACGCTGCGCCCTCTACAGCTAAGATGGTGAACAGCTCTACCTGGAGCTGGGCTGCCGTGAGTCACCGGCTACAGCGTAGGCTGCACTGGGGCTGGTTGGCAGCTGGCGTGAGCTTTTGTGAACTGCTGTGAGCTGTTGTGAGAGGCTGTCCAATGGCCAGCGAGTGACTGCTTCACCCGGGAAAAGCACAATGATAATACCAACATGGGCCAGTGAAGCAACATCCTCCACAATTAGACTAAAGAACAAAAGGACAGCAATATGTCTGTTCCCCTTCCCTGATTCCCCAATGCTGTTCCCCTCCCCCAGTTGCCCAATAAAATATTAAAAAAAACAACAACAACACCTCTGTGGCAAGTCCAGAGAAAGACTAAGGAAGGAAGAAAGAAAGTTTATATGTAATTTTAGTGGTACTTTTATCTCTGCTTTTTAAATAAAGGGTCCTACATTTTCATTTTGCACTGGGTCCCACAAATTATGTACCTGGGTATGCTCTCAGAATGTAAATTTTGTGTAATCACCTGGTCTGCACAGATATACCTGCATCAGGCCTGTAAGCTCAGTGAGGGAGCATGGTTGGGCTGACCCACGAAACATCTCATGCTCTATCTAGTTATCTGTAATTTTATCTGTTCCTTTCCAGAGGGTAAGAGAAATAGGGGCCATGCCCTTTCAAACTATGAAGGTCATTTAACCCTAACAAGAGTGATGCTTCACTAGAGTTAGCTAGATATACTTTCCGTTTGAATCCTGTGGGTTGGCTTAAAACATACGAGGATAGTGAGAAATATTGTAACTTGCCTGGTCTTCTGGGACTCCTTTATTTAACTATCTGTCTCTCTGTCTATCTATCATCTATCTATCCATCCAGTCGCTTGTTCTCTCATTCACTTATATATCATTTCACAACGTCTACTGAGGGCTCACTATGCTGCACACACTTTATTAAGCACAGGGAAGCCAAAAGTGCTTCAGACGTTCTCTCTCCTACAGCAGCTCAACGTGAGTGAGGGTGGAGGTGGGGAGGAAGAACCTACATGGAGAAAAGAGTCCTGAGGTACAGAGGCAGGGGTCGGGAAAGACATTTTGAGGAGGGTGACATCTTCGTTTCCTACTGACTGATGAGTAAACGTTAGCCGGCATATAGGAAACGGCAGAAGCAGGGAGGGAAGGGCATTGCACAGATTGGTTATAGCATGAACCACGGCACCCAGACAAGAAACAGTGTGGCGAGAGTGAAAGCCAGCACGTGGCTCACTAGTCATCGGGCTGGAGAGGAAGAGCAAGCAGTGAGCCTGGTAAACCTAGAATCTCTTAAGACACAAACTGGGTTGCGTCCTGTAGCTCCGGGCAGCCAGGGACCTAGTGCCCGGAAAGGTGGTTGGATCTACAGTTCAGAGAGCACAGTCCAGTGGTTATCTGAAGTGTGGACTGGAGGGATAAAACTGGAGTCTAGGAGCTGAAGCCTAAGAAGCTCTTACAGCAATTAATACAAGAAACAATGATGGTCTGAACTAGGGCAGAAGCAATAAGGATGGCTCTGTACTGAAGAAATGCTAAAGAGTTCAGACTGCCTGGACTTGCTGGATAAATGCAGGAGCAAGCGGAGGGGAGCGGCAAGGATACTGCCAGGTCTCTTGTCTGGGTGACTGAGTTTAGGGCTTAGGTGAGAAACAGACTTCAGGAGGCGGTAGAGGTTTTGGAGGTGCCGTTGGGAAGAACGGCCTGTTGTTTTGATGTGGTTGGGGCCTGTGGGAATGCCGGGTGGAGGTGTCTGCAGGCGGTGAGAGGAGGCTGAAGTTTGGCGATGGGTCTGGGCTGGCGTTGTAGATCTCGGGGTAATCGGGATCTAGGTGGTAGCTGTAACCATGAGATGGAGGAAAACACCCACAGGGGACACCAGGAAAGAGGGAAGGAAAAGAGGTGAGTATGTTGTCACAGAAGCCAAGAGGGTAAAGAGTTTCACAAATGAGGGCAGGAACCAGCTGTTAAGTATGGCAGAGAGACCTGAAAAGCCGTGGAAAGGTCCTTTGATTCGGTGATATGGAGCAGCTCATGAGGGATCGCAGGAGGAGACTTTTCAGAATCGTGGGAACAAAAGCCACTTCTAAGCGAACTGAGAAGCAAAAAGAGTGGAGACAGCGAATATACTGTAGACTACTTTTTGAGAAGTTTGAATGAGTGAAGGAGGAGAAAATTTGGAGCACAGCTGGAGAAGCAGCCGGATCAAGGGAGAGTTGCTTTATTTTCTTCCTTCTTTTTTCTCTTTATAATAGACACTTAAGCAAGTTGACGTGCAGAAGAAAGGAAAATACTAGAGAGGGAAAGTTTGAGATACAGAAGAGGAGAAGGAAAACTGGTGGGGGCAGGTGGGGCATCCTCAGATAGCCCATCGCCTGCACCTGTAGGAAAGGATGTGAGGATATAGACACCTGCACTCCCGAGCCCTTCACTGCCGCTACTTCTGCCATCGCTGGTACATGTTAATTCCTCAGGCTGAGTCTTTGCCTGAAACTGAGCTGCCAAACTGTCGGGAAATGTCAGGCAACTGTGCTGAGGTCTCTACAGATTCACATTATTTAACTACTGATAGACTGCACTTGTATGGCAATTCTTTTTGGAGGGGAGAAGGGTTTCCTATAAAACTTCCCTGATAACAATTCTCTAATCTTACCTTTACAACCCTCAATCTTACAAGGTCCTCTCCTATTTTGAGTGGTTTCAGGTTATCCATCAGGAACTCCTTCAATGGCTCTTTCTATCTCAATTTCTTATGTCCTCACCTTCATCTTAGTTGTTTTCTAGCAATATCCAAAATTCTATTGATCTTTCAAGGTCCAACTCAAGTGATAGCCCTTATCTCTATTTTGCTTTCATCTTACATATACATTTTTAAGCTATTTTATGTCTTTTATATTATTTTATAAGGTATTTTGAATACTTTTAGAACAACAACAGGATTCAATCAACCAACCAATTACTGTGATGCCTTTTTTAAAAAGTCTTGTCTTTTTTCATCTTCTTTATCTCTTTAACTTACTGTTATATCGTTCCTCTACTACACTATTAAATCCTTTAAGAGCAGGTAAATTTTTTTGCATGTGTTCTAATAGTGACAATGTATTGTAAATAATAGCTACCTATTATTTACAATTAATGACTGTAAGTTGCTGGAGGATAGATTGGCTAGATAGATGGATAGATGGATAGATAGATAGATAGATAGATAGATAGAAATATGCATATGCACATACACCAGGGGTGCCAAAAAATGTATACAAATGGACACTTTGGTCAATGTTGCTCAAGGAATAGTTCGCTGTAATCAGAAGTGTCTGGACACTGATGGTAACTGCTTGGAGCACCTCTTGTAACTGCAGAAGTCAAATGTGACTTGTATTCATCTTTTGTTATTGGTATATATCGAATATTACAATTTTAATAGTTTTCCATTCTTAAAATGTGTATACTTTTTTTGGAACCCTCTTTGTATTCATATTCTCTAAAGTACATCAATTTAATTCAATACTTATTAGACACTTACTTGCTAGGAACTAGGGCTATACAAAGATAAAACAAAACAAAAAACACAGTCTGTTTCTAAGGGTGCAAAATCCAGCAGGGCATTCTAATGTGTCTCTATGTGACCCCACTACATAAATACTAATAAATATTAGAAGTGGGTTTTAGTGTGAATAGCATTTTTACAGGAAGAAGGCACAGAACAAAAAAGCACACATCTGTGAAAGGCCATGGCTGGAAGGCAGGGTGAAATGGTAAGAGGATGAGATTGGAAACACAGTCTAGAACCACAGAACCACGGATGACATGCATGAAGTTTCACGTTACTATGTGGCAAATCTGGGGGCCCTCATAGGTTTTGAGGAAGAGAACATTATTAAATATCTGTTTTAAAAAGATAATGGAGGGAGAACTGGAAAAGAATGAGATTGGAAGTAGGCAGACCTATGAGAGGACTTCTTTTTTCTTGAGGCATATTTGACATACAACATTAGTTTCAGGTGTACAACATAATGATTCAATATTTGTGTGTATTGCAAAATGATCATCACAATAATTCTAGTTAATATCAGTCATCATACATTTTTTTCTTGTGATGAGAACTCTCCTAGCAACTTTCAAATATGCAATACAGTATTGTTAGCTGTAGTCACCATGCTTTTTGTTACATCCCCAGGACTTAAATATTTTATAACTGGAGGTTTGTTATAGTTTAGGTGAGAGATTATAAAAGTTGAACAAAGGCAACTTGGTTACACATTAGATGAGAGAGAGAACAAAAGAGAAAGAAAAAGAAAGAGATAATTATTGGTGAACAAGTTCAATTAAGTGCCCAGAAATAATTTGTTGATCTTATTTTTTAAAAGACATTAAATGGCAAATAGCAATAAAGGCTGTAATTTATTACATATCTCATAACACATTTCTCTACAATCAGCCCCAGGCAATATCGATATCTCTTCTCTTTCACCACTCATCATCCTCTACACCTGATTTTGGAACCTTATTCTATGTTCTTCTTTTACTAATTCAGGTCTTAAGTGGTGAGCACCCTCTGAGCTCATATAGCCTGCATATATATTAGTATGACTCTTTTATACTTTTCATGTTATTTGGCAGAGGGTTAGGCAAACAGTGGATACCAAATAAATACTTGTTATTTTGGATTGGAAACAAACATGGCTGTGTATGGTTTTATTTGGAAATCTGAATATTTTGAAATTGGAATCTTCCAATAGCCGTAGATTCATCCAGTGCAAAATAGCAATGAAAAGCCATCTAGAAAAGTATTTTTTTCTTTATGCTCTTCAACTAAATTAGTAGAAATTTAATTAGCTATTATTACCTTTTTGAGGACTTTTGTGCCATTAAAATTCTGGAGGAGAAACACCAAAACAACTTGAGCATCACCTCTCTATACTGACCCCAAGAGCATGCAAACATTTGCTTGGTTACCCATTGTTCTCATGTGCACACTACCATTTGTATCTGTAAGTTCCTGTGGGGCAGGAAAAACATCTCAGAGTTAGAAAACAAGTGTGACAGCAAAAACACAAAGAAGTCAGAAAGCCAGATTCCATGTTAGAAAGTCCTAAGTGGTATAGCTCTATTGTTCTGTAGATAATCCAAGGTTACAGACAGCACAGTCCTTTGCTCAGGGGCATCTATTTCAGTCAAACAACACAATTTACCTACTACTGCCTGGTACCATTTAGGCCCTAGAGACAGAGGTGTTAAGAAAAGCAGGCATGGCCCCTTGTTCTCATGGAGCTTAGCATCTAGGAATGAAAGAACTGGTAGTGACCTGGTTTTGAGGAGGTTGATTCAGATCAAGACCCAATTTTGATATTGGTCCCCCAAAACATAAGTGGTTTCTGGGAATACAGCTCTGCACAAGTAAATTCATACCCCTGAGACAGGCTGTGACTTGGGGTGAGGAAGTCTCCCTAACAGATCCTTTACTAGGGGCCTGTGCAAGGTGCAGGACTTTACTTCAGCACAGACGCTCCATGTTATCCTCTGGGGGTGATTTTCCCAACAGGCACTCCAGGGGATTAATGACTACTGGCAGCCTTATTTTCCTGATAAAGAAATGTCCCACTATTCTAGCATCTCCACACACAGAGTCTACTATGTCTTATTTAGCATCATCCACCATCATGACGGTGGGATGGGAAAAAAATATCCCAGAATAGCTAACAAGGCCTCGGTTATAAGTACTCATAGCTCAGAGGCCACGGTGTGCTCCAAAGGCTAACTTTGAATGTGACTGAAGGACTACTAGCTCATTGCTAAAATCTAAGATTAGGACAAGGGTCAGAGGAATCTCATCCTCCTACGTTTGAGTGGCCTAAAGCAATGTAAGCTTCTAAGTCACCTCCTGGATAGGTCTTCACAGATAACATTTTTAAAGTGCTGATCCCATGGAATTCAACAAGAAAAAGAGCATGTGTGGTAGAGCTGAGCAAGGAACACCTTGACAGTTGTTGCCAGTTTCCAAAGTTATCTTTTCATTGTTGAAATGTAATGACTTGTTGATAAGAATAGTCAGAATCATAAATTGCATTCTGTAGAGCATTTTCCAAGGTAGCTTTCAGTCATATTATTTCACTGAATAGCAAAGGCTGATAGGTTAACTGGCATGGCTCTGATGATCTTGAGAATAACTATTAGAGCAAGAACAGTGATCCACATATCTGCTCATGCTGTAGAGTTCCCTCCATCTTCACTATACGATAATTGTGGATCCTATAGCAGAAATAATTACAATAAAATCAGGATATTAGAAGAAATGAACATATTGGAAAATATAATGGACAATAACCCCACTGTCCCACTTTTACAATGGTTTCTCAGGAACTGTTTCTTATTTTGGAAGGGTACCAGCTATACTCTAACTATTTGAGTAATGATGCCCTGGAAAGTGATGAGAATAGGAAACTGGCATAAACCTGAACAGAGAAGCCAATTGGAATACCAGATGATAAATCAGGGGCCTCGACCACATTGCTTCAGACTCATAGATGAAGCATAAGTTAAAATGTTAGCTAGAGGTACTTGACATCCCATGACTTCACACGGATTGTCTTTGGGGATATCTATTTCTATAGAAAGAACCCCTTGCATTCCTTTTTGTAATATTAGACCAAAGTATGGGATCATGAAAATAGAAATTTCTTATGTAATGTTAATAATTTTTATACTCAGAGGGTTCAGTTGAAGCTAGTAAATATACATAAGATTAGCTTTGCATCAGGACTGAGCCTGCCAGGGATTGCTAGGTCTGGGCTGCAGACTGGAACACTTGAGTGAGTTCTAACACAGGCTCACTTGTAGGTTAGCCCCAGTCTTCTTGGGACTTCCTCTTTGAGGGTGCAATAAAAAGATGAATTCCTGCAAGAATGCACTTCCAGAAAGGCACAAGGAGGTCTGAGTAGATAAATAACATAGATATCAAGGGAACAGGAGCTAGAGGGAGAAAGAAATGAAAACACACAATGATTTAAAGAATATCTTTTTAACTGTAGAGACATTAAACTTAGCTCATCCTTTAAGATCAAGGATATCTCTATTTTTGTATCTCGTGCTATTTTTCATTGAAACTTTCCCCAGGCCTCCCAGGGAGACTAGAAAGAATAAAGAATTGGTCCAGTCCCTTACAGATGAGATGTGAGGCTCAGCAAGGTCAAGTGACCTCATCCTGATAACAAAGCAGATAACTGCAAGGGCAGCATTTATGACCCCTGTGACTCCTACATTGATGCTTTTTGCATCATCATGGCAGATGATGATTCTGAAATAGTTGCAGTGGCTTCAGTTCATGAAGGTAACTCACTATGACAGGAAAGGCACTCTGTGCAAATGTCCATGATCACAGTGGATTTTAGCCAGTGGTTTAGGTCTCTATCTCTTTCACAGGACTGTGTGCCTTGAGGATAAAAACTGTCTGAGTCTACCTAATATCCCCAGTGGTTAATGTAGTAACTAATATGTAGCAGACAGTCAATAAACATTTGAAGAATGAATAAATGAGTGACTGAAAACATGATGTTATCTGGAAAAACTGCCTTCAGGAATTGGGGTTCTGAGAAAAAGAGTGGGGTACATCCAAACGAACATAGAATGATGTTGAGTGACTAGGGTCATTGAGTTAGATACTAATATAGGGGAAAATAAAATAGATTAGAGAGAGTAGGCAGTTGATAAATAGAAAAAGAAGGTAGTGTTCATTTTGTTTTGCTTGTTTTGGCTTTTAAAATTGACAATTTTATTTATGAGCATCGCAATAGGATTTGACCTATACAGAGAATAGATAAGAAGGTAGGTGATTGGAGAAATGGTTGCTGAGAAAAAGTAGAAAGCAGTGTTTAGAACACAGAAGAGGATAAAGAGGAAACTGTAAAGATATTTGACAGGAAAAGGAGAAAAGGGGAAAGAATAATCTTTCAGTAGGGCATTCTAGAAGCATCATATGGTTATTCTCTAGGGAATTTCAGAAACAGAGCACAGGGGAGTCATGGGGTCCACAGAGGAGAAGGGAGTGTGAGACAGATGGCATTGATAGCTCATAGGGAAAGAGAAAGGGAAGGAAATGGCCTCCAAGGTGTCATTTCTGTTATCAAGCAGGACATTCCTCCCAGGGGCAGGTAGAAATCAAGGCCAGACTGTGAACTGGTGGCCTGTCTTCAGCTTCTTCCTCCTCTCACCTGGATACCTGCTCTCAGGGCGGCGCCCTGGCTGGCCAGGGAATGCTCCCTGGGCTGTAAATGTTTCCCAAGCTCTGGGCCTTTCCCTACTGTTTTTCAACCATCAGGACTTGCCCAGCCTCTATTTTTTTTTTTCTCTTTCTGTCAGGACACCTGTTTCTATGAAAAGACAAAGAAAGCTGATTGGTTCAAGTAAAGCAATTCCTATTGCAAGCTTAGCTAGCTACCGCTTACCTTGCCTATCACATATAATGGCAGTTAATTAACATAAAGTTAATGAATGAACAGAATTTCTTGGGTGTCAGGCCCTGAGCTGATGCAGCTGAGTATGGTTGGGAAGCACACGGGCTTTGGAGACAGAAACCAAAGACAGCGGTCCAACCCACAATTGCCTACCTATGTATCTAGGGACGTTGTCTTCTCTGGATTCTTTAATTCTTTATCTGGAAGGAAATGATTCTTCCTCCTTAGAGACAGTGTTGCCTACTTTGCAGGGTTGTTTTGAGGATTCGACATATGTGTAAATGATAACGCTATTTGCTGTTTGTTGATTTCTTTATCCATTTCTCTCCCTTTAAGAAAGGGAGAGCTGAAGCACAGGAAGGTAGGGTGGCATGACTCATGTCAGACAGCTGGGGAGCTCCAGAGTCAACCCTGAAGCCCAGGCAGCTCTTTTCCTGTTCTTCGCCACGGATGCATCTAGGTGAACGGACGCTCCCATCCACAATGGCCATGGCCATGACTATGTGTATAGCCCCTCGCAGGAGTGAAACACTTTGAAACTCACTCCTTTCACTTAACCCACACAGCAATCTGGTTCAGAGCTATTATCCCTACCTGAAGGAAAGTAAAACCCAGAGCCGGTAACTCACTGGCCAAAACTCAGATAACTCATTAACAACAGAACTTGAAATCGCAGGCAGGGTTGATACCATAAATATCAACACAAGAGGGAGAGCTAGCCCTGGGGTCAGGGTAGGTACCCACAGCACCACTCTTTATCTAGGTGGTCTTTTTTTGCATTGCTTGTAAAGCTCTCTGACAGCAAAGGTGAGATCTGGCAAGATATCATCACACAGACGAGAAACGGAAAGTGAAGGCATAGTTCATGAGGAACTCCTTACTGTAGGGCTACTGGTCAATTATCTCCCACCGAGTCAGGCTATCAGCCCCCGGGAAAAACAAATTAGATTTTTAAGAAGGTGCAAAATGGTAACTATAAAATCAGATAAGCCTACTGCAGTTGGGAATAAATTCTACCATAGAAATACATCCTGCCTGATATCAAAGGCAGCCAAAGAAAACGTGCCAAGAGTTTCTTGGATGAAAACGGACGTGTTCTGCTGTAGAGACAGAAGTGGAAGCCCTGATTGGAGAATGATATTATGAAGATTTCTAAAATATTTATCATCATTCTAGGTCATTTATTCATTTACCCTTTTAATGCTCATTTCTTTTGTGCCACTGGGCCGAGCTTAAAAGCAAAGGACAGAAATTCGTTTTGTTTTTATACATTAAAATAAAGCAGGAAGCTGCTGCTCTTTGGTTGGAAAAAATAATAGTGTTTCTGAGAAATATTAAACACTAAAATGTTCTTTTGTCATTTAATCAGGATATTGGATTTATCTGAATAGGCTACAGTTGTTGACATTGTGGGGGAGGGGGAAGGAAGGGGCAGCTTCCTGAAACTTAAATACTTCAAGAGGGGAAAAAAATGACAAAAACAATGAAAACTGCCATTGTTTCCCTGTATTGATGACCCCATTATGCTGTTTTCTGGCCTCAACTCAGGTGCCTCCTTCTGTAGGTGGCCTTTTTCGGATTCTCCATCTGAATGAAGATGTCCTTTTGCTGTGCTCCAGGGGCACTCTGCAGACAGCACCATCCATCACTGCCCTCAGCGGACCTTGGGGAAGCTATGGGCTGCACGTCTGTGCCCTCAGAAGATGATGAGAACCAGGACCATGTCTCAGATTCACCTGGTGTCCTCAGCGCCTGGCTCCCAGCCAGAGCTCAGAAAATGTTTACTCAACAGTATGGAATCTACAAAGGACAACCTGACTCCAGAAACGCTCCCGCTACCCACAAAAAATTCACGATGTTAAGTTTATCACGTACATTAAAAATGGCATTTCCTAATGGTATCGAAGGCTTGCAGATGAAAGAGAGAGTGAGCCTTATTTTCTAGGTCTTCCCTAATTGGCTTATATAATATGAAAAGGTGTTTCTTTAAAACATCATTTCTGTTTCTCAGGCTGGAAGGATACTTTTGCTAGTGTCCTCATAGCTTTCTATTTTGGCTCTGGATTCGGAGACATGAAAGAGGTTTGACTCAGCTGCCGCTTAATACTGCACAGGCCTGAGAGAGACTATTATATAATCTAATGTGTATTTTAAGGTGTTTTTTTTCCCCCATTGCCACCTTCTAACCTTATGAAAGTGCTGCAAGCCAGTGTGTGGGAAAATGTGGTCCCCTACTTGCTCTGTATTCCTTGTAAGTATAAAAAATAAAAGCAGTTGATTAAGGGTTAGCAATTTTCCTTTTCTTTCTTTACACGTACTTGTAATTCATTTAATGCAGGAAGTGGGCTGAGTTTTCTTGTTCTTTCCAATTCAACTGTCAGGGAGCTTTCTTGCCAGCCTGCTATGTTACCATGGCAACAAGATGATGGTGGCAGTAATATGATCTCATGTGCCTTGTGTCAATAGCATCGGATCATCATGCTTGAGCATAATTTTGACAATAAGTTTCAGTTATACATTCAGGATTTGTTAGCATTTGATTGATTTACTGGAAATATTGAACAATTATAGCCCTATGCTGCTGATATAAGCATATTCACAAAGGCTAGCATTTTTTCTTACATGACATCTTATTTTATATGGCATTCTAAAATCTGTAAAATGCTTTCATATAATGTATCTATGAGGTCTGACAATTAAGTTCGTGAACTCATCTTAGAAAACGTGCTATATACCTCATTGCTGAGTATCACTACGGTCACCTTCGAAGTACTCCCTTTGGGAAGCTATACACCTACTTCAGTGCCTATTCCACCCTTGAAAGCAATTTTGGAACTCTTTTTCTTGAATGGCCACCAGAGCTGTCATCATATTACCCTTGATGTCCTGAATGTCATCAAAATGTCTGTCTTCCTTTCAATATTCCCTTTATCTTCTAGGAAACAAAGAAGTCACTGGGGGCCAGATCAGGTGAGCAGGGAGGGTGTTCCAATACAGTTATTTGTTTACTGGCTAAAAACTCTCTCACAGACAGTGCCGTGTGAGCTGGTACATTGTTGTGATGCAAGAGCCATAAATTGTTGGTCAAAAGTTCAGGTGGTCTAACTTTTTCATGCAGCCTTTTCAGCACTTCCAAATAGTAAACTTGGTTAACTGTTTGTCCAGTTGGTACAAATTCATAATGAATAATCCCTCTGATATCAAAAAAGGTTAGTTAGCAACATCATTGCAGCAAGTTTGTGAACTTAATTGTCAGGCTCATGCCTTACTTTTCATCAGGCAGGCCGGACATTATTAACCCCATTCTATAGAAGAGGAAATAAAGGTTCGTGCCACATGGTTGTATTAGATAGCAAAGCAACTCTGCAGTGGATCTGAAACTTCAACTTGGGGCTTCTGTCATCCAAACCACAACCCTTTCCTTACACCCATGTTGAGAATTGATGGTATTAGGAGAATGTGCTTCAGTGCACAGGAATGCCTGAATTAAAATAATTAAAATGTGTGCATGATAACAACCACTAGCTTGAAAATACAACTATTTTACCTTCGGATGATGCTTCATACTTTTTACACCTCCCGTGGCAGCCTCCGCTCCTAAGACTTCCCTGATACCATAGCTACATAAATAGATGCTTCTCTTTCCTTTTGCCAATTGAACACAGCATTGCTTTTTAAAAATTATTACTAGTTGCACTTATTTTTCCACTATGAGTTCCTTGAAGGCAGGAATCATATTATTCATTGTTTGGTAGGTCCCTGTTCCTGGCACAGTACTTGGTGCATAATGGATACACCATAAATGCTTGTTTCTTGTTGAAGTTAACTCATCTGATGCTCACACAATCCCAAGAGGTAGGTACAGCAGGCATTATGATCGTCATTTTAAGAATGAGTAAATAGGGGTCACATACATAATCTTAAAAAAAATTGAATTCTCTTCCCTCCACCCATGTGCTCTTTTTACAACATCCTGTTTGTTTTATTCCCTCATTTATGTCTTCATTCAGCCTTTCATTCATTTATCAGGCACTTGTTGGTTGCACCCTATATACCAAGCACTGTTACAGATGCTGGGATACAAAGGTAAGTAATTCACAGCCCTCACTGTCACAGGACTCAGATACAGGAGATCATTTTCTGTCTGGTCAAGTAGGTAACATGCAACCTTATGTGGAACCCAGAGCATGCATTAGATTATTTTACAACTTAGTTGGCTCTTGAAGACAGTATCTTCAGAATATATTGCAATGACCCCCTTTAATGTAAGATTTTAGAGTCAGACAAGCCTTGAGTCATCAATATAGGACCGAGTACTAATTCTATGTCTCGATTTTGTTTTCTTGAGTGTGAAATCGGCATTTCCAACTTCCTACAGTATCCCCAAACTTAACGTGTCTGAAGTGAAACCTAGTATCTGTCCCACAGAAATGAGGTGAGTAGAAAGAGGCAGATGAATAAGTTTAGAACTTCTGACCCCCTTGAATCTATATTTGATTGTCACCTTGGGTCTGTTACTTGGGTCTATTCCTCTAGCTGTTTCTTCATTTCTAATTTCTACCTGGCACAAAAAACAGTGCTCAAAATACTTCTTGAATAAATGAATTAATGAAAAAGTTGTCAATAAGGATTAAAATGATAACAGTGGTACTGGAACAGTGCCAGTATTAGGAGATACTCAATAAGCATTTGTTACATGAATGAATAGGCTAAATCAATACGATTAGATCTATTTCTTGAAACATATTCAATTGCCAAGACAAAACTTTTGAATATCTTTACTTTTCTTTCTTCAATCTCCACACCATGGAGTCAGATTTATTTTACCCCTGCCAACGTTTTGGGTTTGTTCCTTTCTTTCGAGCCAATATCATGCTTCTGTTCAGCCTCCACCCTTTATCAACTAGACTTTCGTAGGAGATTCTTGACTGAATTGTCTCTTTTCCATGTTCCCTCATTCCAAACTCTTTCCCAAACTGTTATTTTTAAAGACTAAACAAAACTCATATGTCTGTTATGGTCAGAAATTTGTGTTTATTCTCACATTCTAATTAAGAAACTTCTCAGCATGGCAATCAAGGTTCTTCAAATGGGGACCTTCGGTTCCACTTACAACCACCGCCCTCCATATACTCTAAGTTTTATCTTTCCAACTCTGTACGCACGCCTTTGGACTTTAAAATCTTTCTCTTTTTGTCTAATTAGTGGAGTGATTATCGTTCTGTAATACCTTGCACATGCTTTGCAATTTGTAACAAATTCACGTGTATATATTGAAACTTCATGCAAACTCTATGGTAGGCAGAGAAGATATCATTTCATTTCACTGATTAGGAAATTGAAATTCAGAGAGGTTAAAGAATTCTGATCATCATAGCCTTTATAAGAATGAAGTTGGAAATATTTCTGCCTGTGATGATTGTTGAACAATAAATCAAAATATTTACAATAACAGCTATGACTTCAAAATGTTAATGCTCAACATTCGTTCGACTCTTCAGCACAGAGGTTAATAATAATGGCCCTGAAGCCACATTGCCTTGGTGAGAATCCTGGCTCTACTATTTCTTAGCTGTGGGGCCTTGGATAAGTTATTTGATCTCTCTGTTCTTTAATGTCCTCATTAATATAATGGGGCTACCAATAGCCTCTACTGCCCAGCATTACTGAAAGGGTAGAGTGAGTTGAATATGTGTAAAGTCTTAGAATAATATCTGACACGTAGTATATACTCCTAAATGTTGTTGTTGTTGGTAGCCTCAAAGATACATCATAAATAAAGAAGACATGGTACCTAGATACAATGAAATAGCATAAAAAAGAATAAAATCTTACCATTTCCAACAACATGGATGAACCTAAAGGATATTATGCTAAGTGAAATGTCAGACAGAGAAAGACAAATACCACATGATCTCACTTATATGTGGAATCTAAAGAACAAAAATGAACAAACGAAACAGAAACAGGCTCATAGATACAGAAAACAAACTAATGGTTCACAGATAGGAGCTAGGCTGGGGAGCTGGCGGGAAAAGGTGAAGGGATTAAGAGGTACAAACTGGTGGTTACAAAATAGTCACAGGGATGTAAAGTTCAGCATAGAGAATACACTCAGTAATGTTGTGATAACTATGTATAGTGCCAGATGGGTACTAGACTAATGGCGGGGGTGGGGGGTGGAGAGTAGGAATCACTGCATAAATTATATAAATGTCTAACTACTATGTGTACACCTGAAACTAATATAAAATAATATTGAATGTCAACTGTACCTGAAAAAAATAAATAATTAAAAAAATACATCATAAGAGCTTCTTCTCTGGAATATTCCCCGATCTCAAGAAGCAATCCAAATTGCTCCCTGTTTGCGTCTTCCGTACAGTGTACTCTATAAGTGCTTTAGGGCACTGGCTCAGGATAGGCTTAGAAAGTTTCCATCTACTTCTCATTAGGACCAGCCATTCAATTTCTCTAAGCCTCACTTTACTACCTGGAAATGCCAGGATAATAACAGTAGTTATGTTACAGGGTTGTGGTGATTATATTGTTAGCTAAACACACAGATACTTACCGTGTGAGACAGAATAAGTGCTCAATACAATTTAGCTATTATTACTATTGCTCATAAAAATGTTTCACCCGTGATATTTTGTATTTCTAGCAGTTAAAGTCTGTCTTTACTCCTATCTTGATTCTTTCTACACAGCAGATTTTTAAAATAATAAACATTTAGATACAGATTTTTTAAAAACCATGATTTAACTGTAAAGATGTAACTTCACCTTTGTAGGGAAAAATCCCAACTTCTAAGTTGATACATACTGGGATTCAAATACAAAAACATTAAATTCTAAAGAAAGCTATCTTTTAAAATATCTGTTCTAATTATTACATAATATAGATCTAGTGGTTGTCTGGGAAATCTAAATGCAACATACAATAAATTAGTTTAGATTATGAAAATTCTATTATCTTATCTGAAAAGGAAGCAAATAGATAGATAGATAGATAGATAGATAGATGACTTTATAACCTATAAAGTTTGAAAATTTTCTTTTGTTTGTGGGCATATCTCAATAAGAAATGGGCTTGGTTATATTGCCTATGAGAACATTTTAGTGCAGTGACATTTTTCATTATGCAGGTTTATATAGCACCCTTCCCTGAAAGAGTGACTATATAGTGCCCAGTGCTCAATTCAGTAGCTAACTCAGATTTTTTCACTTTCATAAAGAGGTTTCAGGAATGAAGTTAATGTTCTACTTTGCAAATTAAAACATAACATTATGTGTTGCAATGTTGTGTGCCCACGGGGGGCAGAAGTGGGGGGAGAGACAGAGAGAGACAGTGAGAGAGAGAGAGAGAGAGAGAGAGAGAGAGAGAGAGAGAGAGAGAGAGAGAGAAGAGAGAGACAGAGGGAGAGAGAGACAGAGACAGAGAGAGACAGAGACAGAGTGACAGAGAGAGAGACAGAGAGAGAGAAAGAGAGAGACAGAGAGAGACAGAGAGAGAATGGATAGAAGAAAATGAACGAGCAGTTAACAATGATTGCAGGCAACTTCACTAATACAAGATCGGACATTTTTGGCAAATATTCAGTTTGGAATCCATCACTCTTTTACTATTAGGACCCAATGGCTGGCAGGAGTGAAGAATTCCTTGCGATGTTCTTATGCCTGTCCAGAAGCCCTGGATCAAAGTCTCAGGGTAACGACAGTAGCAGCAACAAAAACAGCAATTTCCTGAGCATTTACTTTAAGGCAGCACTTCTACATACCTCAGCCTCTGCAGCTGGCTGAATAACAGCTCTCCGAGGTGTCAGGCTCCAGTCCCTGGAACCTGTAAATACTACTTTATTTGGGGAAAGGATTTTTTGCAGATGTGATTAAATGAAGGATCTTGAGATGGGGAGATTTCGCCTGCGTGATCTGAGGGGGCCCTACATGCAATCACATGTATTCTTATAAGAGAGACAGAGGGAGATTTGACAGACAGACGAGTAGGAAGCAATGTGGCCTTGGAGGCAGAAACGGCGTGATGCAACCACAAGTCAAGCGATGGCGAACGGCAGGCCCCAGAAGCTAGAGGAGGGGCGGATGGGGCAGGTTCTGCTCTGGGGCCTCTTGAGGTAGAGACCCTGTCCACACCTTGATTTTGGCCCAGGGATACTGATTCAAGACTCCTGGCCTCCAGAGCTTGGAGTGAATAAACTATTTTTGTTTTAAGCCACCCAGTTTGTGGTCATTTCTTACAGCAGCCACAAGAAATGAATCGAGATTTTAAGCATCCAACCATAGAACAAATATCAAAAGGCTGCTGCTATTTCTTCAGCAGACTCCCAAACTCTTGATTTGTTTGTTCTGTGGGGGTTGCTGGTGGTGAGCATAGGGCTATTAAAGCATCCTTCCAATGTGAGGCATCACAGGCTGACATTTTTGTAAAATCCCTTCCATTGTCAGCCCTGCCCACTTACAAGTTTGGAACTGACACATAGGTACAGTGAGTCAGTTTGATGTAAATGCCTTGTTTTTCCCTAATGGATTTTTTTAAAGGTAGAACTACAAATTGCTGTTATTCCAATGTTTTTTGTTTAATTTCATTCATTTATACATTTTTGAGTCTACTAATTATTAAAAAACAGCAATATCTGTCAATATAATAAATATATAAGAAATGGACTTATCCTTTCTTTTTGCTAGCAAATGTTAAGAACCTATACGTGTAAGGTTTTGATTTGGAGCAGTAGAGATTTAATGATAAACATGACACATGTCCTGACTCCACTTACATTCTTGTTGCAAGAAGAAGAAATAATATGAAGTCACAAATAATAAAAAGCAGGGTGTGGAGATGCCGTAAGGAGAGAATGGAGACAAGGTCGACATTCAGGCTTCTTGCTTGGATGACTGAAAAAGCCAGCAGTGCTTCACTGGCATGGGAACTGTGGCAAAAAAAGCAGAGTGGGGAAGAGTGCTGGGTTTAAGGTACGTGTGGAACATTCGCATGGAAAATGGGTCCCACTTCATGACGATAGATCTAGGATGAAGTTATAGTTTGAGAATTATGAGGTCATTGATGATGATTAAAGTCCTAGGGATGGAACTGATGGTCCATGGATACTGTGCTCAGGTAGAAGAGAGGCTGAGGCAAAAGTACAGAGCTCATAAAGCATATGACATATCAAGAGAATGATGACTAGACCAATTTGAGATTTAAAGGCATCTGCTAGGACATCAGCTGAAAAAGTCTATTGAATGAGGATGACCTTAAACGCCAGACTCCAAGTTTAGACTTTTTTTCATACGTAATGCATAACAGTTAGATGTCTTGATTAGGGGACTAGTATGTTTTTTGCTGCTCCCTAAGGTGAACCCAGGGTTGGACAGTGGAGACACAGGCTGAGGATGAGGAATTTAATTGGAAGGTTAATGAGACGATCTAGGATAAGAGGTGATGAGGTCCTGGAAGAAGTCCCAAATGTACTAAGTAAAATTGGCAGCAAAGGCACACCTTTGAGTGTTTAGGTCTGTGTTAAAGGTCTTGACTTTTGTATGAAAAGGCAGAAAGACAGGAAAGTGACATGTCATGAGGGAAAATCTGGTGTATGGCATGGCCCAGTTTATTTATTGAGAATGCTGTGGAAGCAGCATCAGTGGGACGTGCAGTACTGTATCCTGGAAGTTGAAAGGCAAGTTAATAATAACCATCTCCACAGGATAGACAGTGGCCGCTCACTCAGTGTGCTGTTAAGGTCCGCAAGAAGTGAATGAAAAGAATTACCCCTTCCTTCCCTTTCTGGAGATGCTGACAAATGAAGTGTGTTTAACTCAATGAACCACAAAGTCCAAGGGTAAGAGTTTTACTTCATGGTTTGCTTCCTGAGGTCACTGCGGAGCTGATGTGAGTGGTGGGCACGGTTCCTTTGATCCTGGAGCTCTTAATGTCATTTTCAGACTTGGCCAAGAGTTAATGAGGTCTTAGGAATACCCTAGTAAAGGCACTCCAGGAAGTTCTATAGATAACTGTGATAATTTCTGAAATATTTTTAAAAATTGTGAGGCAGTGAGAAACAGCAGAAATACACTCTTTGGAGTCAGACAGACCAAAGTTTGAGTGCCATTCTTATCACTCTGGAATCCTGAGAAAATTATTTCGTCTCCTCAAGCCTTAGGCAAAATGAGGATACTAACAGATTTTGTGAAAATTTAATAAATAATATGTGGAAAGCTCAGATTTAAGAGACACATAATAAATGTTAACTCCCTCCCTATTGGAGGCCACATCAAAATATTCATTGATAATATGCTGAATAGAAGACTTTGAAGAAAGAAATCGATCCAAGGAAAATGGAAGGAAATTCCTAAAGAAACAAACTAACGAATTATGGGAGGCATTCTATTTGCTTAGTTTATTACAACTCTGGAGACATTTTATTTTTACATGAATCTTCAGGGATTTCTAATCAGTAGGTTTTCTCTTAACTTCCATTCAGTTTTTAGTGGGATGATGCAGCGATGGAGGCATTTAGAATAACAAATAAAATCCTTTCCTTGGGTATGTTGCAGGGTACTTTAACTTACTGTGAATGCAAGGTAAATAACTCCTAACATGAGACAACAAATAAAATGTCTGTCTAATTAATTTACAAAAATGTTTAGGAGGCTCCATAAACATGTTTTCACAAAGGCTGCCTGCCAACCTTCCCGACTTTAAGAGTTGCCATAACAACCATCAGTCCCCTCAGCAGCGTTGGCATTCTGCATTCTGAGATTTTTTTCTTACTAAGAAACATTATTACCTTATCCGGGCCCATTAGCTCAATCTTTTAAAGGATGATACTAATAGAGTAGGGATTTTAAAGTATATATTAGCAACCATATTGTATCCATGGGCCCTCTTCCACGGCAACTTGTTCATTCATTGAATTCATTCATTCAAAAATACTTATTGAATGCTTGCCATATGCCAGGCTGTTCTCGGTGCTGGAGACAAAAAACAGTAAAACAACAAGAAAGCAAGCAAACAAAGAAAAAACAATGAAAAGTTCCTGCTCTGGTGATGCTTACAGTCAGGTGTAATAGGCAGGGAGGGGGACAGACACTGAACAAGCAACAACAAATATACATGTTGGGAACTACATGGTGTCATCTGTACAGCAAAGATAAAGAAAGCAGGGAAAGAGAGAGGTGCTACTTTAAGCCCCTTGATGTGATGCTATTGAGCAAAGATTTGGACAAACAGAGTAAGGAAAGTTGTCGGTAACTGTAGAAGACCATTTCAATAAGAAGGCTCACCAGTGCATAGGTCCTGAGTCAGGCGTGAGCTTGGCTGGGTCCCAGCCCGCAAGGGGCCTGGGTGACTGCCGTGGGATGCTTGGGGAAGATGGTAGGCGATGAAATCAGAGATAAACAGAGGTCCTGTTCACACAGGGTATTGGAAGCCACTGTAAAGATTTTAGAGTCTATTCTGAATGAAATGGGGAACTAATGTAGGACTATGAGCACAGGAGTGACATAATTTGATCTATGTTTTAGGAAAGACCACCTTGGCTCCTGTGTGGAGAAGAGAAAGTAAGGGGTCAAGATGGGTGGGAGACCAGTTAGGAGGCAATTGCAATAATACAGGGAGAGGTGATGACGGCTCAGAGCGGGTGGCAAGTGGTGACAAGTCATCAGACTCTAGAGGTACTTTGGAGGTAGAGCCAGTGGGAATTGCTGAAGAAAACATAGGAAGTAGGATAGAAAGAATGAATTTAAAGATGACTCCAAGATTGTTTTTATCTTGAACACTAGAAAAATAATGACAACATTTTTTTCCAAGGGAAGACTGAAACATAAAAGCAAGCACAAGTGTATGTGTGTGTGTGTGTGTGTGTGTGTGTGTGTGTGTGTGTGTGTGTGTGTAAGGCAGAGAACCTAAAGTGGACTTCTATGTTAACTTTAAGATTTCTGTGAGACATCTAGTAAACATGTGAAGTAGGCAATTGTATAGAAAAATAAAATTCCTTTATAAATTTCAGAGTTCAGAAAATTCCTTTATAAATTTCAGAGTTCAGGGGAGAGGTCTGGGCTAAAAGCATAATTTTGACAGCCATCAGTGTATAGATGGAATGCAGGGGCCATGGGCCTGAATGAGATCACCTAGAAAGTGAACATGGATAGAGAAAAGAAGACAGAGCACCGAGCCTTTGACCGCTCCAACGGCAGAGGTGGGAAAGGGGTTAGAGTGTCCAGCAAGCGGGGATGAGGAGGAATGGCCAGGAAAGGAGAAGAACCAAGAGATAACGAGGTGTTCGAGGAAAATTATTTCAAGATGGAGGAACGTATCAGCTGAGTCAATACTTTTGATAGGCCCCATAACATGAGGACTGAGAACTGACAATTAGATTTAGCAGCGAGAAAGTCGTTGGAGACTGTTTGAGAGCAGTCTTGGTAGAGTGATAAGGAGAAACGCCTCTTGTTCAAGAGAGAACAGAAGGGGAGATAGTGACTGATGATGGATCTTTTGAGGGATGTTGCTAAAAAGGGAGCTGAAAAATGAGGCAGTAACTAAGGCAAAGAGAGTTAGGATCTCTTATGACACGGTTGTATGCTGATGGGGATAATCAACAGAGGGAAAACCTGATGATGCAGGACAGAGAAGGGACAGCGAAGCCTGTGAGTAACCAAGAGGGGCCATCTCATTTAAATGCGATAGGTTCCATTTACCGATTCAGAAAAATTAAATGCACAGCTATCATGTCTGAGATATACAGCTAAGCACTGGGACACAGACATGAATAAAGTGTGGTTCCTGTTATCAAAGAGCCCATATTCTGGAAAGACGGAAGAAGCATTTTATAAACTAATCATTCACATTCAATGTAGCAATGGGCATGTCCGAGAAAGGTACCCAGGGCGCTGTCCTGGGCTCTTTCCTTCTCGGCACACTGATCCTGGGGCGACCATGTCACTAGAAGCCAAGACTCAAGATCTTCATTCTTATACTGCATAGACATGTTCCAGATTACACTGCTGACTGGACTGATTCAGGTAAGAGATCTGAGTGTTGATTGAGGCTGTGGCTGCACAGAACAAGTTGAGGTGACAGACTGAAGAAACGATGAGGAGGTAAAATCAATAATTCTTGGTTGCTGGCTGATCTGAGTAAGGTAAAGAACAGGGACGGTCCAGAGTCATGGGTTTCTCATACCCAGGACCCTGGAGGTGTGGCTGCTGAGAAACAAATTACTCACAGGTAGCATGGATGGATGAGAAGAGTCTGGGATCTTTCCTTTAAAAAGAAAATTAAGGTCAACCTGGCACTTTTAAAAAGCTTTAAAAGGGGTCAGATATTTCTGTCTATAAAAAGAAAAAAAAAACCCCTACCTATTCTCTCTGTGATGTCACAAACACAAAAGAAAAATAAAAGACAGGAAAGATTCTAAAATACTTTTGACACTACATAAGAGACTTTAAAAAAAAAAAAAGGCAGAGCTCCTGGATTGATGTCTTTACTTTTCCATAGACTAGCTTGAGAAATTCAACAAAAATTAATTGAAACATATGGTTGCTGTTCACAGTGGCCCCAGACGTTACGTGTCCTCTGAAAACTGTGAGGAGTCTTAGAGTTTTGGGAAAAGAGAACGTGCCACCTACTTTCAGGTTAACTCCTCCAAGCAGGATGCTTCAGGGTACCAGGCAGTGCTTTTCAAATGTGAGTGCCCACTCAAGCACTCCCACTCCCAGGGGGATGACAATGAGTCCCCTGGATGGCGGATGAGGAGAGGGGGTGTCTGAGGGTGGAACCTGAAGCAACCAGTTGCATACATGACATTTCTTTGACGTCTAGCATTTGAATATAAAACAAATTTTATACTAAATTCCATAAAATATCTATTTTCCCTCCTACAAAAATAATAGATTCTACTCCTTCTCCCACCTTACCCTGCCTCCGATCACTGAGTAAAACTGATTGGAACGATGTGTCATGTTTTAGCTAAGGACTCTGCTTACATCCTTGCATCCTGCCACACCCCCCTGGGCCTGCTGAGAAGCCCAGGGGAAGAGGCAAGAACTCAGAGCAAAGGTTTAGGAGGCCTGGGCCCCTCTAGCCCAGTTCCTTGTTTATCTTTAATTTTATTTACACCCTACTTATTTCCAATAGGAGTTTGGAGTAGCTGTGTGGCTTGCAGAAAATCACACTCTGTGCCTTGGTTTCCTTATTTATAAAGATAAGAAGGTTATTCTAAATGATCTCCATATTTCCTTCTAATACACTATGAATCTAGCCCCTGTTGGTCCACCAAAATGGAAGTGGGGTTAGTGGATGATGGCATCAGATAATCCAGTGAACATTTTGAGGGGAAAAAAAAAGAATATTCAGCTCAGGCTTGAGTCATAATGGAAACTTTGAATAGAAATAACCTTCTACCCTTGGGAGATGACTATAACATAGACTCCATATACTTGACGTGTGTTATAAGACAAGGTTATTTCTTGAGAAGTGGAATAGCAACTTTCTGCTGAAAGATAGCCATCCTTCAAGGCACCCTTAGCAAGCCCAATAGGCAAACTCCCACTTTAGTAGACTGAATAATTTGCCCGTAAAATATCAGGTTGGGATTAGCATGCTGAATATGATGGAGAAAGGTTCGTGAAGGAGGGAGGGCCAGCATGGAGACACTCCTGGGGATGACAGAGGCGATGTGAAATCTTAGAGCAGTCCACTACTTAGCATCATTCCATTCTCAAGTACTTCTCTCACTTGCCTATTTTTTTTTTTAGATCTGACATCAATAAGGCTGATGCTTCCAGATTCTGGAATACTAATAGTGATCTAAATTGATTTTCATCATTTATCAGCATTCAAAAAGGAGAAAACAGCTATAAGTTTCTAGGGGGAAAAAAATCCTAGAATCAGAAAAGTAAAGAGAACATGATGCTTGATCTAGTGAAGATTTATAAAACCATGGTGTTCCTGTTAAACATAACATCACTATGAAAGGGTGGCTTCCAACGAGGAATTGTTTTCCTCTTTGAAGGGAATTCATTGGCAATGACCTACGGATAAACCTGATTGCACAAAGGGCCATGGGGCCTTGGAAATATTTGGCTGGCCTTCCATTCTGTCTAGAAGCTTTGAAGACCTGATGATGACCTCCATGGACGTCTGTGTGCCTTCCCGGTCTCTTGGTCTATGCCATATTTCTATGAGCAGAGGGTTGAGAGGGCTTTTTTTTTTTTTTTTGCCATGCCTGCCATTTCCTGCCACAGATCATAGTTCCTTTTATAAAACTGAATCCTCTTTTGCTGAGACAAGGATGAGCACAATTTATTTTAAAAGACACTTATAAAATGTATACTAAAAGATGATATGTTTGAACCATACATTAGAAACTAAAAACTAACATCATCTATGTTGAAATTCTAAGCTCTTCCACCAGTTGGGTGAAGGACCGTGGGCAAGTCGTTTAACCTCTCTGAATCTGTTTCTTCATCTATAAAATGTGCATAATATTCTCACTTCGTGGGACTGATTAGTTACAAACCACAGTAGCTGCTCACTGTAGTGGATTCTGAAAAAGCCCAGCTCACACGTGAACATTCTATAAATAGTGCCATGGCTTGCTATAGGAAGAGATGTCATCCTCAGTACCTTGTTTCAGCTGAATCAGGATACAGGCCATGTCTAGGACTCCGATTCAGATGACCAGGCAACAGGGAAGGAAGCCTTTATCTGAGAGCTCATCATTTCCGATTGGAATGCTGCTATGTGTGCTTAGAATTGCGGTGGGGCCCTTAGCCACACTGATGGCTAATTGCAACTGTTTGGCTCCAGAGATTCCAGCCAATAAGCAGGAACTGGCCTGTTCATCTGGACATTCCTCTCAAATTGGCTGAAATAAATCCTCCACACTTGATTTTCTAACCCGATTTCTCAGCCGCTCAGCGCCAGCATGTGGTCTGGCATTCTGAGGAATTTTCCAGTCTGTTGGGTGGAAGTAATCCAATCCTGCCACTGTTTGTGGTAGAAGGAAGAGAGAATATAGAGACAGGGTCCAAGAAAACAAGAAAAGTTCGGAGAAGAAGTGGCATCGTGTGGTAGCAATCTGGAGAAAAGGAGCTGGCGATGACTGAGAAAGCCAAAAGACAGAACGTTCCAGAGAACAGAGCCACTCTTTGGCCTGGAGCTTGGAGGGTGGTTAGAGAGTAGAATGCCCTCTGCCTGGATTTTTCTGGGCATGATCAGCTACTGCAGCAAGATGGGGCAGGTGGGGTTACTTCAGGGCCAGAAAAGGGGGCCTTCCTCCTACGATGATGGAACAGGGGCTAAGCAGCTGATGAGTTGCAGCTGGGGCAAGAGGGGGTTCCATCTGAGGGTACAGCAGGGTACTCAAGTAGTGTACAACAGTAGCAAGGCACAGTTCAAGCAGATAGTTCCAACTGGTAGTCTAAGAAAAAGAAGCATTCAAGTGCATGCGTGTGGGTGGTGTTCCCTTCCCAATGGCCTGGGGGATTCTGGGGTGGGCAACACTCACAGTTCCAGGAAGAAGGAAATAAGTCTGTGATGGGTAGCAGGGCCTCAGTCATTTAGCCCAAAATAAACCACTGCCTGAAGCCCCTGATAAGAAGAAATGTGCCATGTGACATGGACGGCGGAGCAAAGCTCAAGGGGGGCACCTCAAGCCTTAGTATTGAGGCTCAGGCATGAGACAGGGCCCATGTGATCAGAAGTGGGACAGAGCCACAGGGCTTGCTTAGTAGCAAGAACTGTCTGATGTGTACTGACAGAAAGCACGTTAGACTTTAAATTTTTGCTGCTTTAGGTGTGGCTTAAACTCAAGTGTGGGGGAGCAAGGCTTGATCTTGAGGGGCGAGGAGGTGATTCCCACTGTGGTGAGGAGGTGTGCTCAAATTTGGATCGAAATGGGGAGCAGAGAAGACGGAAGGTAGTTCTCGCTCCTCCTCACATTCCCTTGCTGTCAGTCTGGACAGAGACTCAAAACCTGGCTTAAAACTCTTAAGTGGGTCTGCCTAACTTGGATAGAGATAAACAAGGTTATACTGTCTGGTTAAACAGAGGAAGAAGCTATCAAAACGGTATTGATTATCCCACCTTAGACCATCCATCATTATTCGCCTCCTCAACATTTGAAAAGATGTTCAGCATAACATTTGGATTTTAAGTGATGAAATGAAAAATGTGAAACTTTCAACTTACAAGTGCACATGAGCAGGATGACTGCTTACCCAGGCTTTACTCCTGTGTTTATTATTTGATTAAATAACAAGGAATACTCTCTTATACAATTTGAAACCCTAGTTACAGTTAATTTTAGAAGGACGCGATAATCCTTATTTTTATCTGCTGGCCAGCTATGTATTAATTTTGGCAATTCGTTGTCTAGCTTTACACACTCTATTGTATGACCTCTGCCATGTGACACGGTGTGTATGATGTGTTTAAATGGCACATAAGGGACACTGATGGCTGCCACTTGCTTAGTAACTTTAAAAAGAATCTTCAGCCATTTATTCCACTTTTAGATCTTAACACGTGACTCGGCTTTGTGAAACACAAAAGATTAGTCTTATATTTATGAGCCATTTGTTAGGGAAGCTGGTAGAGTAAAATTTTAATTGATTTTTTTCCCCTGTAGCTCTTGAAGAAACAAGATGTGAACCCAGATTAGGTGGCAGCACAGATATTTTTGTAAAAGGAACTTTTACTTGCTTAGGCTGATTTCATACTTATAAACCGCAGCCACCCCAGATTCCTCACTCACTCCTAGAGTCAAATCTTACTGTGTCGCATCCATATCTCTGAATCTGTGTCCTTCTGTCCATCACAACAGCCAGTGAGTTTCTCACATCACATAACAGGCCCTCCTTTCTTTTCTCGCCAATCATCCTCCATATTATACCACAGTCAGAGTGTTAATACACAAATCTTATCATAACACTGTGCTACTCTCAGCATTTTCTACAGTTTAAGTTCAAACCCCAAAGGATGGCCTTTGAGGAGCTGGTGACCTGTCCTATCTCTTTAACCTCGTTTCCTGCCTCTCCCATTCCTGATGCGCACAGACCTATTTTCTGGACATGTTCTGCACTGTCATGTCTTCATGTCTCTTGGTACATGCTGTTTCCTCTGCCCAGAAGTTCTTCTTGGGTTTCTGTACCCGTTGACCCTTTTAACGCATCCTTTAAGGGCTGGTTCAAAGACCACTTCTGTGAAATAGTCCCTGATTCCCACAGACAGAGTTCAGCAAGACCTTTGTAGTGCTTCATATTTGCAGCGCTTCTGTGCTGAAAACTAGCTATATGGCATTGCAATGATTTGTTGATGAGTCTGTCTCTTCCACTCGGCTGGAAGCTCCAGAAAACCAGGGGCGGTTGCTCGCTCATCCTTGCTTTATGCTTCCTCCTGCGTCCCCATAGGCTCGCCCAACCGCCATGGTCTAGTACAGTCCCTGACACACAATAAACACTCGCAAACACTTGTTGGTCTAAAGAAGGAGTGATTGTAGTGTATGGGATTTCATGAGTCCCTCTAGTTTTGCTTTCTTAACTTACTTAGTGCTTCTTAAGGTCAATTCACTTCCAGGTCTACCGTGCTGACTCTCTGATTCCAGTGTTCAGTCATTTCTCCCCCTTGGCACAAAACTGGTTGTGTAATATTGCTGAAGTCTTACTCCTCAAACTACATGACAAAGTTTGCGCGTCCCCGACCTTCTCCGCCAAGCACAAAGGATACATTTCTTGAAGGCATGGACTAAGTTATCTGCCAGTGAAAATGGTCTGCATTTTGCCTCAGTTGCTTTTGCAGAACAACCGCTCCTGTAAAGATCTTTATTCCTAATTTTTAGCTTACACTTTTCATTAGATACAGGCCATTTCTTCCTGTCTCGTCATCTTCGAAGACTGTAAATTATCCTGTTACTTCATTTATAATGGCAACGTGTTTATCTTCTGCAACGATGGCTCCCCTGAGCCTTCCTTTTTCTTAGCGACATAAAGTTAACTTCCTCGGTGGCAAATTAAGGACAGATTACAAGCAGCCTGGGAACCGGGCTCCATCACCACGGGGGGCCGCCCACTCAGCCTCCTTCTGTTCAACCATCCGAAAGATGCAGCTGCTAAACCAGCCCGGCCCCGGGCTGCTCTCCCGCTGCCCCTCCTCGTCTCATCCAGGGAGCAGAGAAGTCCCTTGCTCCATCAGGAACTGGTTGGGCTCCATCCTGACTTCTCCAGGCTCTCCTCCCCCCCCCCCTGCCCCAGCTGCCTACCATCTCCCGCCCACACCAAGGCCAGCAGTGACTGTCTCCAAGACTCCCCCTCCTTCCAGAGTTGCCTCTCTGTTTCCATGGCAACAGAAAATGTTGGTAGGAAGCAAAAATGCTGAACTGCAACTAGTGTTGGGGCTGGGAGAAGGAGGCGAAGTGTGGGCCTCTCTGGAGGCTGCAGAATGAGGGAAAGGGGCGCACCTGAGTGAAAGCAGGTGAGAATGAGGCCAGGTGAGAGCGAGGCCAGGTGAGAGCTTAAGAGGAAAGGGACAGGGAGGCCGGGGAAAGGTGCCTAGGCAAGCGGAAATCACTGGTTAGAAAAAGAAAGCTAGGAGGGAAGCCTTAGTTAAAGTTATGGGGAATTCTATATATAGTGACTAAGAGGCTATGGTAGGCATAAAACTGGGAATAGGTGAATTTTGTTTCAAAGGTGAGTAGTGGAAGGCAGTAAGTGTGGTGGCAAAAATAGGGACTTTAGAGCTTAATAACAATGTATAAAAGTAAAAGTAATGATAATGTATCTGGGCTTGTAAGCAGGTGCCTCTACTTAATAGTCATATGTTACTTATCTTCTCTGAGCCTTAGCTTTCTCCTTTGTTTGCTCATCAATTAAAATAGTTATTAACATCTACCTCAAAAAGTTGTTGTGAAGATCAAGTAAAATGAAGCACGTGAATTGGCCAGTAGGTAAGGTAGCTTTTTTTTTTTTTAACAACTAGTGTTTGAGGTTGAGGACTATAGCATCTCAGAAGGCACTTGGGGCTGGAATTTGAAGTTAAAATTCATTGAAAACCGTGCATTGTTATATGCTCTCTTTGTGTATTTATTTCAATGTTCCATATCTCCTAAGTAGATGGCATCATGCTAATATGCACCTGAGTACATGGTGTCGTAGAAATATGTAGTTGTAGCCCTTTCATCACAAAAATGGAGCCACCCCTTTCCTTCAAATCACTTTCCATCTGCACTTTAAAAGAATTCTCCTGACATTTACTCATTCCCTCTCCTATGCAGCCAAAACACCACTGGTCTCATAACCTCTCATTTCTCTTCTCTCCCCTTAGTTCAAGAGGTTGCCGTGAAAATAATATTCCATGTCCACAGTCATGCGTGTAGTAGTCCATCAATATTTTTTGAATGAATGTCTGTGACATCATTTCCTTCAGGGCTCCAAGGCAAGAAAAGCTGGAAAAGTTGGCTTACAGAGAGATGCCTAAAAATCACTGTGCTCTAGGCTGCCTTTGCTGTCTTAGAAGAAGGATGTGAAATACTGCAGTGACTCTACTTCTCCATGCCTCCCTGCCCTGACCTGGGGACCATAATAGCAGTGATGATGACTAACACTTGAGCTTGCTGTTCCAAGTAGTGTACACGGATGGACTCATCAATCTTACTGTAATCCAGTGGGATTCGTGTGCAGTTATTATTATGCCTGTTTCCACGTGTGGACACTGAAGTGCCGAGACATCAAGAAATGCACCCAACGTAATACAGCCTGTAAGTCTCAGGGCCGGAACTGGAATCCTTTTCATCATCACACTGTGCTATGTTTCTGTGGAAGAAATATCTGGGCTCTTTTAGGAATGGTGGTTGGATGAGATGACTACTGCTTTTTAGAGATAACTGTTTTTTCCTCATTTGGTATCATTTAATGAATAAAGTAGGAATGTGTGACTGTGTCCTTTCAAGAGATGCATTGAGTGTATTGCTTTATTTTGTTTCCTCTTAGATCCCAATAAAAATCTGAAAAAGGAATAGGAATAAAAGGAATAAAACAAGGAATAAAACTGTCCTGATCTGACAACAACAAAGACAACTGGAGATAAATATTTGAGGATGAGAAGTTTCAATAAATCTCCAGACGTCAGAAAGAGCACAGAAAGCACTGAATGGTGCAGTGAAGTGGAGGCAGCTTTAACTTGGGGTGTTCCCTGAATCAAAAGAGGAGTCCAAGTTGCTCATTGAAACCCCAGAAGTTTCAGCCTGAGAGAAGGAAGTTCAGGAAAGGAAGGGATTGAGAAGGGGACAGAAAATGGGGACAAACTGAAGGTGTACCTATGGAACACTTGCCTCCCTACACCCAACATGCATTCTCTCTCTCCCTCTCTCTCTCTCTCTCTCTCTCTCTCTCTCTCTCTCTCTCACACACACACACACACACACACACACACACACACACACACCTGGCATTGATCCCTCTCCTCAGGCTGAAAAGAAAACGGATGCTTATTTTCTAAAGATACTTGAAAAACCTCTCTGGCAACAATCAGAGCAGTTAGTGTTGTGGTATTTGGGACACCCTGCTCATTATAGGGACACCTTGCTCACTATGAAGGAAAGTCTGGAAGTGAAAAGAAAATGTGTCTATGTAAACAGAGCTTCCATTTTTCCCTTCCATTGCCTCTTCCTGAAATCCGAACAGAAAACCACAAGCTACCATACCAGTCATGACTATAGTATGACTGAGAAGGATCAAGTTAAAAACAAAGCATGATAGAAAAACTAACTCTAGAGAGAGTTCCATAAAGAGGATTTCAAAATAAAAACAACTAACCTCTAACTGGTAACCCTTGACAGGTTCAAAACAATGTTACAGACAAGAAAAAAGAAAAGGATGCCATGAAAAAGAACTAGAGAAGAGGAGCATTGGGAAATAAAACAGATTGTTGCCAAAATTTAAAAAAGAAATCAATTTAAAGATTAGGCTCAATCTCTTAGAGTATAAGATAAACATAGAAAGAAATGGTAAACATGAGGAAAAGGACAAATGACATTAAAGAAAGATTGAAGAAGTCCAATATCTATCTGATAGGAGTTTAAAAGAAGGCAACAGGGAAAATGAAGGGATAGAAATGAGCCAAGAAATAATAAAAGAGAATGTCCTAGAATGTATCTTCATATTTAAAGTGCCTAACAAGTACGAAACAGGATGAAAAAACCCTACTTAGTCACATGTTAGCAACACAGCAGGACACCAGTGATAAAGAGAAGATCCTGAAAACTCACAGAGCAAAAGGTCACCTGAAAGGAACCAAGGTCAGACTTCTCAACAACCAACCCTGTCAATTGCTAACAAGACAATGGAGCAATGCATGCCAAGCTCTGAGAAAAATTAGATTCAGCCTGGAACCACATACTAAAATACAATATTAATCAGCCATGTGGGCAGAATATAGGCATTTTTAGATTCACGAGGGCTTAGAAGTTCATCTCTCCTGTATTTCTCAGCTTCTTCTTTTTAAAATAGTTATTTGAGTGTGTGCTCCAGCAATGTGAGAAATCAAATCAGGAGAAAGGAAAACATCCAAGAAACGGTGGATTCGGTCCAGGAGTGCAAAGAAGACAGTCCCAGAATGATGAATGTGAGGCAGTCCCAGGGCACAAGAGCAGCTTGGGACAGGAAGACTGGGGGCGGGGTCTCTGGGAAAACGTAGGTCAGGGAAAGAGACGGTATGATGGAGACCATGGAAAACCTAAGGACAAAATAAAGGCAGAAATGCAAGAGAAAGGAAAAAATAATCAGAAACAACAGGAAGAGAAGGATTGTTAAAAATAAACAAGATAATTCCCGTGTTTCCAGCTTAGGCAACTGGGTGAATGCAATGTGGCCATCATTGCTGACGCCCAGCCTCCTCAGGGTGGGAGTAGGAGCCCAGGTACGGGGTTTTTATTTCTGATAAACATTCCCACACCCCACGAGTGGCAGGGAGGCAGAGAAACCCTGGACTTCAAGGTGCCACTGCAGGCTGGACAATGAGGGCTTCAGAGGGACCACCACAAAGCACAGGTGCCCCTGTTTGCAATGCAACACTTGGGTCCCTAGGATTACAGGGTGACAATAGAAGCCAATACTGAGAGCAGTGGAATTTCATGCTAGCGCTGGCATGGAGTCAAAACTAGGCTGATTTAAAACATTAAAAAGTGATATTTCATAGCGCCTGAGTCTGTGGGCTAAGATTTAGTCTACAACTCTGCTGGGGATGGGGGCTGGTAGGAGAGAGGCAAGATGGCATAAATGAGCTATCTCCTCTCATATCAAGATATCAGTAAATGATGTCTAAAGCTGATAAAGTGAGAGCTAAGGTGCATATCACCTGGAGATAATCTCTGCAGGGACTCAGTACCGAAACATTTAAGATATTTCCTTCCTGCAAGCAGGGTTGGGAGTGGGGAGAAGAGTGCAAGAAATTGTTTACATTTAAGTTTTATTTGTACATTTGTTTTGCTGTTTAAAAAATATATATGGGGCTGGCCGAGTGGCACGATGGTTAGGGACTGGCTTGGGATGCCAGAGGGCCCTGGTTCGGATCCCACATATGAGGGCCAGTGGCACTGCCCTCCACAGCTAAGATGCTGAACAACAGCTCAACCTGGAGCTGGGCTGCCGTGAGTCGCCGGCGACAGCGTA
>NW_017731413.1:1324340-1377769 GCF_001890085.2 Hipposideros armiger | reverse complement strand
AGCGCAATGATGGTGCCAACTTGGGCCAGTGAAGCAATGTCCTCCACAACTAGACAGAAGAACAACAACAGCAACTTGTCTGTTCCCCTTCCCCCAATTCCCCAGCACTGTTCCCATCCCCCCAATTCCCCAATAAAAATCTTAAAAAATATATATATATGTATTACTTTAAAACTTTTTAAAAAGTGTGTTCCTCTCTGTCAGTCCTACTGTTCAAATTCCCTGGCAGTTGTTTAAAATGTCCTTGTGTCTGTTGTAAACTGCCTTCTTGAAGAGGGTGAGTTAATAAGTGAAATAATTAACCAGCGATGGGCGTCCACTCCTCCATTCGCCAAGCTTCTTGCTGTTTCTCATTTCCAAGAGTGCGCTCTGAACACAGGGGAGGAACCCTACTTACTGCTGTCGTCGTCTTGGTTGTGGGGTAATAGGAAGCAGAGGAGCCTTAATTTTTAGCATCTAGACTGAATCTGAAGACTGCTAATAAAATGGGAAGCTCTAATTACAGCTATTTAAAGTGCACTGTTTTCCCTGGCCTGAGAAGGGTCTTCTGTACTACTATCAATAAAATGCTCTCAAAAAATAAATAATAAATAAATAAAATGCTCTCTAATGGCATCTCTTGATACCGGAAATCATCACTGATGCCGATGCAATGACCATCTCCAGAATCAGCGTTGCCAGGCAGCAGATAATCACCTACAACCATAGGCTGATGAATAGCCAGTCGGCTGACACTGAGTGCTCACTGGGAAGGTCTGTAGGGGGGACAAGGGAAGAGACGACCCTGCAATGATCTTCCTTCAAGGTACTTCGAACTAAAAGGGGCTAAGGGTGCAGAGGAGGAAGGACAGCAGAGCTTCACACACATCCAAAGACAAATTAATAAACATATCAATCTCAGGTACAGAGAAAGGGCCCCAGAGATCCAACTTGGATTGGAATAAAAATGAACTTTCTCTAATCTGGCTCATTATGACCTGTCTAGTTTTATGTATTGCCTCTTTTTGTTTTTGCCCCCTGCCCTCCAACAGGACCCAAACTACTGGATATCTCTTTATGCTACTTACATGCTATTTTACTTGCCTGAAAGGCTGCTCTGTCGCTCAGCCTTTGTTAGGCTGTGAATTTTCCCAGTCTATCAAGAGTTAGTGTAAACCTGACCTCTCTTATGGAACCTTGCTTGAGTCACTAGTTTTGAAAGCCTCCACTCTACATCGAATCATAGTTCTTTTTTTTTATTATTAAAGATTTTATTGGGGAATTGAGGGATGGGAACAGCGCTGGAGAATCGGGGAAGGGGAACAGACAAATTGCTGTCCTTTTGTTCTTCAGTCTAGTTGTGGAGGATGTCGCTTCACTGGCCCATGTTGGTATTATCATTGCGCTCTTCCCGGGTGAGACAGATTGGTCGCCGGCCTCTGGACGGCCACTCACGGCAGCTTTTGGCAGCTCTCACCAGCTGCCGGCCACTCACACTGGCTTCCAGCCACATAGGCTGCAGCCTATGCCGTCACTGGCGGCAACTCACAGCAGCCCAGCTCCAGGTTGAGCTGTTGTTCACCATCTTAGCTGTAGAGGGCAGTGTCACTGGCCTTCATGTGGGATCTGAACTGGGCTCTGCTGGTCAGAGCTGGCATCCCAAGCCAGCTCTTAACCAATGCGCCACTCTGCTAGCCCAGAATCACAGTTCTGATCAGTTATAGTGCTGAAGGAATTTGACTGTTTTCATGTTTGTTTCTCTAGTAGATTGTAAGCTTCATGACAGGAGGGACTGAGTATATTATTAATTCCAAAATAATTAAAATAGTTAATATATGTAAAACAGTTAGAACAGTACCTGGAATAGAAACACTATATAAGTGTTTATCATCATCATCATCACCATCACCATTATGATCAATGTTTGTATTTAAGCGCATAGCACAAAGTCTGGCACATGCAAATGGCAGCTAAAACAAATTTCTTCATTTGAATTCTTGGAACATTTCATACAAGCTGTTTTAGAGATGGTTGATAGGTGTTTCAGCAGTGGTCATGGTTCCAAGGTGAAAATGAGGTTGATTTCTTTAGATTTTAGTAACTGAGAGCAGTGGATATATTGGAAGAAGCAAAGGCTCTAATTGGCGAATAAATGTAGTTTTGGACAACAGGAGAATATTTCAGATGATAAGGAACTATTGAAAACAGATGTGCTGTTGCCCTCAGAAAGTTGGGCTTCTTGGGAGTAACACCTAACGTAACTCTAGTAACTTTGTTTTCTTCAGGATTATCTGGAAATGGAAGGCCAGTCGGTCAGATGTTTCCGTGCCCATCCTCCCTTGCTGTCTGGGTGTCATGTGTGCTGCCATCTAGGTGAGCCGACGTGGGGACAGCAATGGGTCCTTAAGCTTTCTTTCCATATGGTGCATGAGTAGTGTCTGAACCCTGATTTCACAGGCCTGTCACACTTTCATTCACAGTGTCATTACATGATTGCTAGGACTGCTGCCAGGTCAGTATCTCTTTTGCTTTGCAAACACTGCATGCATTTTGCAATCTCAGCACCTTTGTTCAGGATTCCATTCAATCTTATAGCATTGGCCCCCTTCTTCACTGTTCACACAAAGCCTACCCAAGCCCACTTCCTCCAGGCAGCCTTCCCTGGTCCATCCAGCTCACAAACATCTCTTCCTTCTCAGGACTTCTAAAAATTCAGAGCTTCTGACACTTATTTATCCTATAGGTAGATTCTATGCTGTGCAAACCCTTCCACTGTGGTCATTGCTATTTGAATGTGTATTGCTAGTTAGCTGTTAGGTGTGCTAGTCTTAACTCCCTTAGCAGGCTGCAGGATCTTTAACAGTAGCCTGTATTATGCCACTCTGTAGTCTCTGCCATGAGCATCATTTGGAAAGTACAGTAGGTACTCAACAGGTGTTTCCTTAGGAAGGAATGGACCAAGCTCCTCGAAATCCATTCAAAAAGATTTTCCTGAGAGCCCCTTCACAAATACCTATCGGCTTCCTACTTGAGATTGTCAACACATGTTAAAGAATAAAAGATGCAGATTTGAAACACGTAGATTTATATCTTAAAATGCTATAGTCTTTACAGTCTATGTTTTTTTTAAATATCCGTGAATGTATAAGTTAATACACTTTAGAGCCTTGATGCAAGTTTAGGCTATTATACTTGAGGATAAAACTACTACTCTTGGGTTCTCAAATAGTCTCATAAAATTATCATAACGTGATCAACCATAGTTAAGGGGACACTTGATTGCTGTGAGCAGGTGGGCGCCCTTGCTTATGTTTCTTAGGGAAAGCACTAAATGCAGCCTAGTGCCTTGGACGTCCCCACAGCACTCTGCCAACAGCTTGCACCACTGCATGGCCACTGACCCTGAACCGCTCGCTCCATTCTTCGAGTGGACCTGGAGGCGATCAGTCAGGGGCTGTGGGGAGCTAGAGAGAATTAAGGTGACAGAGCTTTCCAACATTATTTACAGTTATTGGGTATAAGGTCACTGAGATAGGAGGGTTAGGGGTATTTCGGTGTTCTTAACATAATTCACGTAAGCGTTTTCCTTGTATCCAGTGTATCATGAGGGCGGGAGCAATGAAGCCTTGTAGCAATTTCTGTGTATCATTGCGCTGTCAGTAATTCCAAAGTGGCTTGCCAGCTAAATGGTACAAGCACTCTTGTCACCGCCATGATTCATCGCTTACTGAAAGCACACAGCTAGCCTTAATCTAATTCTCACCACAACCTTGTGAACCAGGTGTTATTATCTTCTATTTGTACATGGGAAACTAATGCTCATGGAGGCGAAGGGACTAGCCCAAATAGGTGAAGGAGTCAGACCATGAAAGCCATCCTATGCTTTAGGCTACAGTCATCTTTCCAATTCCTATTGAGCATAATGATTACAAACCTCAAATAAGCCCTCAACATGGCCCTGTAATTCTCCTCCCTTTTCCCTGGGAAATTGTTTCCCACTTTCTGAAATGTCTCTTTAATGTCTTCTATAGCTTCAAATCTCCTACACCCTTGTCTCATAATTCGCTAGAAAATAGAAACCATTAGAGGAAATATACCTCCATAGTCTCATCACCCTATATCCAAATCATAAGGTAATCATCTTCTCTGTCTTCCTTCCTATTACCATAAGAACGTCTCCATCAAAGACAATTCCTCCGCTTGTCTCTGGATCCCAAACTCTCTCACCCTTATTCATTCAGTCAATTCCTCTTTCTTCTCCAATATCTCCCTTTCTACCCGATCATTCCTTTTAGTAGCCAAACATGACTCCAATCTCTCCTGTTTAAGAAATCCCCCCCTTTAACCTCCATATCGCCCTTTAGGTATTTGCTTATTTCTGTGTCCCCATTCTCAGCAACACAACTTTCGAGAGTTGTGTACTGTAGAGTAGACGTCTTCCATTCAATGCAATATGGCCTCTGCCTCTTACTCCTCTCACTGAATGTGCTGGTGGCAAGTTCTCCAATGGCCTCTTTGTTGCCAAATCCGGTGGCTACCACTCACTCTAGGCTCATCTCACTTGATCTCTCATCATCATTGTACCCTACTGATCGCTTTTTCATGAAACAAGCTTTGGGGGAAAGATCTTTCCACTGTTAGACACTTTGAGTTTGAGGGGTCAGCACAATACAAGAAGTAGAAAATTTTTGCCTTTGTTGAGTGTGAGTCAACCTAAGGTGAATATATGGCGTAAGAAGAGAAGAGGGAAAGGGCTAAATCCTAGGGCACAGACAGAGGCAGGGAGGTCTACAAAGAAGCCAGAAGAGGGAGGGCTACTGGAGCAGGAGGTGCAAGGACCGAGAAGCCAAGGGTTGTGGTCAATCGAAACACAGACCACAGAAAGATGGAATAGATAAGGACTGGAAAGAGTACAAAGTACTTGGGAATTACAAGTTCATTAATCACATTTGAAATGGTGCTGCTGACAGAGGCTAACTGTATTGAGGCCTGATTGTACTGAGTGGAAGGGCAAGCCAGCAAGTGTAGACGTTTCTTGTGAGAAGCCCGGTTGTGAAGGCAAGCAGAGTAAGCAGGTAGCATCTAGAGCAGACACAGGATTGAGGGAGGGATTTGAAAAAAAAAAAAAAAAAAGAATCAGGTTATATCTGAGCTTGTTGAGAGATTGCACAGAAGAAGGCTTACCTAATGTCACACCACTTATGCTACAACTGAAAATAGGACTTATTTATTTTGTGTCCCGAATTAACTGAGATAATATATGTGTAAGAGTTTTAAAGATCATAAAGTACAATAAGAATTTAATATGGTATTCTTATTTCAACTACCTCATAATTACTAACCAGGAAAAAACTTATATATATTTTTTTACTGTATAACATACCCCTCATCCAGCACCCAATCCCAAAATAACCTCATTGTTATTAATTAACCTCAGCAGATTAAATTGGTATGAATGACCTTGTGCTTGCTTCCTTTTGAAAAAGTCAGGGATTTCTGGGGTAGATGTTGGCCAGCCTGTATGTTTCCGTTCACTTGTTCTGAGCTGGCAGACAGCTGGATGGGCTATATAATTATATGGCCCTGATGAATACAAATACTCAGTTCCTTCCTTACACCATTACTCCTTTCTGATAAAAGAATGCATAATATAACTCCTGTCAAATAAACTTGAGATGCTTTACATTCTAGACTTCTTATTCTAAGATCTCCTTCAAAATCCTGGAAGGACAAACCTAGTTCTTCCGGCCAGCCACCTAATCAGACACTGGCTTCTAAGCCCAAGATGTTCCACAATGCTTCAGACACGAATCCTAATCATCTTTGCTCAGTCTGACAGAAGGTAAGAGTTTAACAAACTGAAATTTAATTCTGTGGACTCAAGGGGCAGAAATCAATGACCTGATATTCACCTATATTACTTATTCATTGTATTTTTCTCTCCTCCTAATAGACCTCTGTAATTTATAAGTAGAGCTATAAGGGCTCTTGTTTCTCAATACTCTTTTAGATCATGTGCTCTTAAATGAATGGGGAGTTCCCAGTGTCTGTGATGTGCCCGGTCCCCACAGACTAGACGCTGAAGTCAGGGACACGCTCACAATGACTTGTAAGGTACTATTTCTATGGCTCTCTAGCCCGAGTTTTCTTCTGGGTAACAACTGGCAGTCATTCATAATGAAAACTCATTACGCCTTAGAAAGGATTACACTGAAGGGCAAATCATGTCTTCCACGAACACTGCTCCTTTTTGACGCAGTAGCTCCTATATGGATGGAATGACTCCCACTCAGGAGTTCTCATGATTTGAGGGCAGGCTGGACCTGAAAGTGCATCTGTGTTTTCACAGCCCATGTTTCACGGGGAGTTTCCTGAAACTGGACGGCCCAATCTCCGCACGAGGCAAGGTCTTCTTCTCTCTCACCTCTCCTCCAGGGACCCATGAGTCATCATTCCTCCAAGCACAAGAAACGCCGATGCTACTTTTGTTTGCCCAGAACCCATAACCTTTTCAGCTTACCTACCTAATGTTGCCCCAGCAACATATTCAACAAAATATTGTCTCCCTTTGGACTCAGATTGTCCTGGGTTTGAAAGTTGAGTGCTTTGGGCCAGATATTTAGTCTCTAAGTTTTGTCATTTGTAAAACTGGAATAACACTACATACTTTGTAACTTCCGTGGGAGAGGTAAATAAATGTAGAAAAGTATAAAACAAGTTCTGATCAACAGTAGTTATATTATTAAATTGGTTATATTTTATTTCTTTCCTATAAAACACTACTTATCTAATCATCTATTCCCTTAGGGCTCTTCTAACAGATAGTTATCAACTATAAGGACGGCAAACAAATTAATATGTCCTGTAAATGTGATTTATTTAGGGACCAGCCGAGCTGCAAAGTAACATGGAAATAGCATAGGGCTAGAGAGATAGGCAGTTCTTAGTTCTAGCCTTGCTGGTTCTCATGTTAACTAGCAGTGTGGCCTTGTATGCGATGAACCACACATGCACAGCTATGAGTTATCAGGAAGATTGCTTTATCAATGATGAAAGAGTAACATCAGAGTCTTTAAACATTTTAAATCTCATGTAACTTCAAGTAGATTGAGTTTAATTCAGTTAATCAAGTATTTATTGTGTGACCATTATGGACTGTGCTTGGCAACGTGAGGAATGATAAACGAAGGATCCACATACACACACATTTATTGATGACTGCTATGGGCTGACCTGTATTTCCCCTAAATTTATATGCTAAAATTCTAACCCCTACTTCCCCAGAATGTAACCTTCTTTGGAGATAAGGTCTTTACAGAAGGAAACAAGTTTAAAATGATGTCATTAGTGTGAGCCCTAATCCAATATGACTGGTGTCTTTATGAGAAGAGGAAATTTGGATACAACACACACACACACACACACACACACACACACACAAAGAGAAGGTGATGTGAAAACACGGGAGAAGACAGCCATCTCCAAGCCAAGGAGAGAGAACTAATATAGATCCTCCCTTCAGTCCCTTAGGAACCAATCTTGTCAATACCTTGAACTTGGACTTCTATTGCCTCTAGAACTGTGAGACAATAAATTTCTGTTACTTAAGCCACCCAGTTTGTGGTACCTTGTTATGGCAGCCCTAGCAAACTATACAAGGGCCTATGATGTGATAATGACTGAGACAATAACACTGAACTTTACACTGTTCTTTCTCCCAGGGGACGGAGTTAGGTAAAGAAGCAGATAATTCAGCCCTGTATGCCCAGCCTGCTCCAATAGAGGACATACAGGGAGCCATGGGAGGCCAGTGAAGGACAGTTGAGCAATCTCAAAGAATTCATTAAAGCCTCCCCAGAAGGAACCCCTGAGCTGGGATTTTGAAGTAAGAGTCACCTAGGCTAAGAACGAGTGCAGCACCAGAAGTATGACAAACTGGGGGTGCTTCGAGGGCTGGGCCAGTGTCCTGTTCAGCGTCTGCTATCTAACAGGGGCTATATAAACATTTGCTGAATGAATGAAGGGTGGAATGATGAAATAATGTGATCTTACCAAATTGAGCAAGGACTTTTAAGACCTTGTTTGATTTGGCTTTGAAATCCAGGTGGTGCTGGGCAATTGTTCTGATTTGTTGAGTCTCAGTCTCTTCATTTATAAATATGGGGATACCAATACTGACAAGGATATGGTGAGAATTACATGAGATAATTTAAATGAAACTGAATAAAACTTAAAAATTCCATCCAATTAATATTAAGACGCTGCTACATGCCAGGTACTGTGTTACCATTTAGGAATCCAAAGATAAATAAGACCTGATCTGTGCCGTTAAGGAGCTCCATTTCTAGGGTGGGAGGCAGACATCTGAACACGTAACACAATGCAATATAATAAGGACCAGCAGGGGGCCAGGGGAGCACAGAACAGGGCAGTTATGCCACCCAGAGGACAGGGGGGTGTAAGGGGACACTTCCTGGAGGAAGTGATGCTGAGTCTGAGTCATGAACAATACTGCACAATGAAGTGAAGGGGAAGAGAAAGGAATTCCAAACAGAGGGAATGACAGGCTTCCTCTGCAGCTGTGTTTTCCTAGTTCCTCTGCCTGTGTAGTTCCCTTGCTGAAAATACACTCTAGTCTGGTTGGCTCGAGCGAATCACCCTCTGTAGCTCTTCTCAGACTCCCGAAGGCTGGATCTTGAAGCCTAAATATCCTCTGCTATTGTCTGGGCTGTCTTCAAGCTAAACAGGCCTCAGGAGCCTCTCTGCAGCCGCCTGCCTGAGGTCCTCACTTCTTTTATCCTTTCCTCTTTCTTTTCTTCCTTTCCTTCAGCCTTCCTTGCTTCCTTCTTTCCTCCTTTCACCAAACGTTTACTGTGTCTACATGTGTAAGCCTTGGGTTCTACCTAAAGATACAGAGGATCAGAGCGTATTTCAAATTCTCAAGGAGTTACAAATCTGCCTGTTTGCAAGGGCAGCAAATGACGGCCCATTAACCAAGTCTGCCTGGTTTTGTAAATAAAGTGCTATTGGAACACAGCTATGTCCATCATTTACGTATTGTCTATGGCAGCTTTCATGCTACAACAGCAGAGGTGAATAGCTGCAACAGCGACCGTGTAGCTTTCCAAGCCTAAAATATTTACCTTCTGGCCCTTTGCTGAACAAGCTTGCGGACCCCTACTCTAGTGTGTGTGTGTGGCACAGGGAGTGGGGGTAGGTGGACAAGTACACAGGTCACGTGATGAGATAAGTGGTAAGAAAGGGAGCTACAGAAGGGAAGTACTTGCAGGGTCAGGGAAGAAGTGACAGCTAACAGAAGTGATGACTAGGCTAAAACCTAAAGGATAAAAAGGAGTTAAGAGGAGAAGAAATGCCATTCTCAGCAGAGAGAGCAGCATGTGCCATGGCCAGGCAAGGAAAGAAAAATATAGAATTCTCCAGAACTGCACAGAGAGGAAATGGTAACAGATGAGGCTGGAAAACAGGTTGGGCCCAAGCAGGCTATAAGGGATCCTGAATATGAAAGCCATGTTAAGGATTTTGGAAATGTACTCTCCCATAGGTAACTGAGAATCATGGAAGTATTTTAAGCAGGATAGTGCTAAAGCAAACGCATGCTGTAGAAAGATCACTCTGGCTGTAGTAATACTTAACATTTGTTGGGCATTTATTCTATGCCAGAGCTGTGCTAAATGCGTGCATGCAGGTATATGGGAATGTTTACTGAGTAACTGGACAGCCCTGAAAGCCGGGTGAAGAGTGGAGACAGCTGAGGGTCTATGAGAACCAATGATCTCTCTGACAGATGGACAGGCAGAGCACCACCCACATTTAGAGGCAGGAGGAGGAATGGGAGAATAGAAATGATAGGAAAGGGCGGGATAGTGTCACAGAACCCAAACAAATATCGATAAGAGAGTCCATTTTGATAAGGAGTAGGTAGTAAAAGCCAGACATTCTAAAGAGGGAAAAGAGAAATGAAGTGAGGGGGGAAAGAGGAGGGGCGGGATTTGGCAAGAAGCACATCACAGCTGACTTAGAAGAGAAGAATTGCAGCAGAAGAGCTTGAAGCAGGTAGGATTATAGGGGTCACGGAGGCGACTAGAAGTGAAGACAATGAAAGGCACTGCCATTGAACACTTGGTTCAGAGCTCTGTCCTTTTAAAAAAGAAGCAAAGAAATATGATTGTGGCTGAATTTCTTCCAACGAGTCTGTAAGTCAGCTGTTTTAACAAATTTTCTGATTCATGAAGTAAAGTCCTCATTCCCAATACCTGGCCATTGGAGGCAAGAGTGGAGATCCAATTATGCAAATATGCCTCATGACTAAATTAAAGGACAATTCATGTGAGCACGTTAGTAATGAGAGTTGTAGTTACTGCATTATTAGAAAATGTAATGCTTGCAATGGAATCAGAGTAACTTCCAGGTGGAAGAAAAGGCCCTCCTTAGTATCACCAGATTAGCGCTGTGGCTAATGCTGTCTCCAGGAGCCATGTTTCAAAGATGGTCAGCCCTGAACTTGCCCTCATGTCTGACTTTCTACTGCATGAGCAATCAGTGTCCTTCCAAGGCTAATGAGATCTACAAGAAGAATTAATGGCTCTGCCAGCACTATGATTGTACCCTGCATCTTTAAAGAGCTCAAAATATTAAATAACAAGCCCAAAGAACATTTCTGCCAGATCCTCATTAGACTGATTTTACAGATGAGTAAACCGGATCATAGAGAAGCAAGACAGTGGAAATGAGAAGTCTTACTTTAGTTCTCTCTCACACCACTCGAGGCTTTTGCCTATTATATTTGTAATTAAGCTGTTGTCCAGATAAAGAATGAGTCCCTCCTGGCTCTGACTTTTGGATACCAACAGATTTTAAATGCCTGTAATTGAAAAAAAAAAAAAAAAGATGTCTTTTTTTTCTAAAGTGGGTGTGTAACTACGGGCCTAAATGAATTTGGAAAATTATAGCTGTACTTTCAATAGAAAGCCACCCACTCAACACAGAGCCTGGCTTGTTTCAGAAACAGGAAGGTGTAGGAAATGTGGAAGGTATTTTTCATTTGTACCTTTAAATCTCAATAATTTTTAAAAATTTTCTTATACAATATTTGAAACAAGAAATCATCATGGGGGTTATTACTCCTGGCCTGTAGGAACAATTTATTTTTCTGCTTCACAAGTTTAACTTCTTACTTGGATCAGGACATGCTGCTAAGGTACTTAAAAACTCTTTTTTATCATGTCAATTGCAAATGGTGCTGTTATTACAGAAAAGTTATGAAAAAGAGAAAGAAGTCAATCCACTAGCATTTAAAATGCACCACAAAAATGGGGGAAAGTTGCAGTTAAATACTTGTAAGATCCATCCGATTTGAATCTTTTGTTCAAATGAATGGCTTCCAAGAGCTCTGTGGCCCCACTTCAGTATCTAATAGGCACTACTCACTTTGACCTTCAGAAAGTCCTGTATGAACGCTATCCACCCAAGCGTACAAAAGCGCCAATTCACATAGGCCCCTGGTATTATTTTTATTTCTTACTCTGTAAAGGCTGCATTTTGAACATTTTAAAAATGTTCAAAACATTCCTAGTCAACTGAGATGGCAATTGCTAGAAACACACAGATGCTAAAAAAAAAATAAGCTGGTATAATTTCATTCTTTCCCCCTTTTGATAAGTTTACAAATATTACTGTCAGCTAGTTATCCTAGTGAGGCGACTAGGAGTCAGTCCTCCAAGTCACATAAACTTCTTAACTCAGTCTTTGGAGTACAAATCTACCATAACACTGCCATTGTTTTGATGTTATCTTCTTTTATTCCACGCTGTGATAGATTTTATCTCTTCCACTGCCTACTGTAATTGGATGCTGGAAAAACAATTGCTGGTAAGTAATATGTTAAAGGATAGTCGTTACACAGAAGGAGGAGGAGACAAGATCCCCGTGATACAGTGTGTGTGTGAGCACATGGAGGAACGTGTGTATAATGTTCATGCAGATAATATGATAGGTCTGAGGGCAAGGCTGGTGCTTGAGGCCAAGGATCACGCATTGTTCACTGTTACGGCCCTAGTAATTAACACTGTCCCTATCACACAGAAAATGTTTAAGGAGTATTTGTGGCATGAATGAATGAAGGGTACTAGAGCTCCTTGTTCCCCCTGGCAAAACAGGGCTTCCACGTTAAAAATGAGGCTGGAGGTCCATCTCCAACAACCTGCTGTGCTTCCAGTGTTGATGGGTGATTTCTATGTACACAGCATTACATTAGGAATTGTGAGAAAGGCAAGGAAATGGAACACACAGAATTTGGACTTGAGGAGCTTCCAGTCTAGTTAGGGAGACAAGATATACAAGTGTAAACTTAACTCTTCATTCTAGAGAGTGAATAATGACATGCCAAGTGTAATTTTTCAGACCAAATACAAGCATTGCATGAGTTCAGAGAAAAGAGAGGCTGCTGAGGGAAAGCTACATAAACAAGGCAGGAATTGAATTAGACCTTTGAGGATCAAAGACAGGGGAAAGGAAAGGAAATCGCTGCCAGGAAAGGACGACGGGTAAGAGTACAAATGAGCATTCATCAAGACAGGACTAGGTAGTTGGAGACTTCAAATTTAGGAAGCAGTCATCAGACTTGGAAAAAAGAGATGATGGTCCAAACACGTATAAGAAAATCAAGAAGCATATGCATCGTGTGTAATAACCTGCACCCCTAAACTCCTTGGTGCAAAAAAAGGAACTTTGAAACTTAAGACACATTCTATAGGTTGCAAACTTGGGGAAAACAGGTGGGATGTCAGAGGACCGCAGCATTCCCAGAGGCCAGTGAGTGGCAGGTAGACAGACATGCCTAACTAGGAGGGAGCTGACGGCTGACTTCAGAGGGGGTGGACAGGTAGAGTGGGGCCTGGGTAAGTCTTCAAAGGGTTCTGTGTTGAAGGGGCTTAGGATTACAATATAGATCTGATTTTCCCAAAGTCTTAGGAGACCTGATGAACTTTTGTAGCTATTTGTTGATTGTACCAATTTCCATTTATTTTCTATATTTAAGGCTATAGAAGGGTCAAAACTGTGTGCACCACTATTCTACAAACCAGGACCAGATACATAAAGAAAAAAAGTAGAATTTTAACTTTCAGATATTGAAAAAAAATTCACACATCAATAAAATCAAGGATGACTATTAAGAGACCAAAGGAGAAGCAACAATTTATAGATATTTAAAAATAAAGGGGGGGGGTAGGTTCTTCTTTTCTAACCATGTCTAGGAATTGATGTAAGAAATCTTTATTAGAGTTAATCACAGCAATGTGGATAAAACCATCATATATTGTGTTTATGTGTGAAAATATTTCAAACAGAGTTAGCAAACAAAATTTGTTAAAGATTTCAATAAATACTTTGAGAGTTACTTATATGGACCCTTTAAAACTTCCATTCTTTAACGGATGCTGATTAAATGAAAAATTAACTCTTGAGGGTGTTTTCTAAATAAAGTATATCTATGTGTGCATGTACTACTATGATGTTTCAACTAACAATAATTATATCCTTTTGATGTTTCTACTGTCTTGTTCTAAAAAGCTAATAAGACCTGTACTACATCATAATTAACAGGAGTGTGGTGCTTGTTGCTTAGGCAACAGGGTGAATAAATGCAGGTCAGAATATGCTTCAAGAGAAACAAAAGCTAGAATATGATACCCAGTGGAGACTAAGCAGGTCTAACTGATTTTTCACCACATTAATGAAATCTGTTTCTTAAAGTGGGCTGATCATATTAGTGTGTTTTAACTGAGTTCATAATGAAATAAATTAGATTATGGAGATCAATAAATAATTTTTATAAAGATAGAAATTGCTTTTTATGATACTAGTAACAAATAAATGGAGTATAGCAGTATAGAAAGCAATAACTGATGACACCATTTTATGATTTGCTTCATTTTCATAATTAATTCCTCTACATGAAAATTCAAAGTTTTAAAAATTGATTCTGTCTTATGAAAAAAGTATTTGACTCATTTGAATTAACTATGTTTTCTTAATTTCTGGGAAACTATATACAATACTTGGAATTGAAAATAGACAATAATCTATGGAGAAGATCACACCTTGGTTTTGTCACATAAGTACAAGATTTTTACCTCCCAGATACATTTTTGAATGCTTATACATATTTCATTCAGGAATGTTTTCTTTTTACGATCTCGAAATGCTTATTTGAAACCTGTTTGATTAACCTTTCAGTTCTAGGCTTTCAAAAAGGGATTATATTTGCTCAAAAGTGATTAACATTCAGAGGAAAATTATGCTGAATTAAAATCTTTCAAAGCAGCCAAATTGTCGAGAGAATCCCAAAACCTACCTAACTTCTCATGGGACCAGAATAAATTTAGACAAGGATTTGAGGAGTGGGAATGAGAAATGAGAGTCTTATCTCACGTAGAGATAGGGAGAAAAAATACTTATCCAAATGCACAGTAAACATAAATAATAACACAAAGATTCATTCTGTTTGATAGTTCTTCTAATTCTTGGTATCATATGTTTAGCATCCTAAATCTGTCCTAAATCTGCTCAGTGTCCTAAGACTTTCCTAGCAATGGAAGACATTTCACTTTTCCCCTATTTCAATACCCACAATATCTTGTCTGTCTAATCAGTGATGGTATTCTTAAACACAAGAAAAATAACAGTAGTTGCATATCTCATTATAAACAAAATAGGTTTATGAAGAGTTCTATGTGCACAATTACTTAGAGCTCATATGTCTTAATACATTTATTTGGCTTTTCTAAAAAAAAAAGGCTCATGGGGCATACACATTTTTGAAGAAGAAGCAGACATTCAACAATTTGAGTAATTTTCAAATTTACAATAGTCCAGTCAAGCTTGGAGAAAAATAATCTCAAATGGAGATAAGAAGACATGACTAGCTCTCAGTGTTTTGTTATCAGTTCTGGTATTAGAAAGCTTCAGGTGTCAGCCCCAGCATGTCTGGTACTTAGAAATAGCTATTAATTATTTCTACAAGCCATGTGTGTGCTACCTGCCCATGTTATGGAACACTCTCTAAATTTAAGGTTCAGTAATACGTGTGATGGAACCTTCAAAACAAGGCATGTTAATAAGAACTGTGACGTCGCTTAACAAGAGAAACATACCACTGGGGGAGGTATGTAAATGGTTCGAAAGCTCTCTTCTGGGTCTGCACAGCTCACCACTCCCCTGCCTCACCTATGGTCACCACAGTGAGAAGTTTGCTCGCAGACCAGTACTCAGAAGTACATGAATGTACCTAGTCCCTCAGCCTCTTTCTAAATAGTGACAGTGAACTGCTGGAAGCGTTGGTTTTCTGCCTAAAGTAATAAACCATACTTCGATGCTCTCCAGTCAGCCTGTGTAAGTGAACGCTCTTCCTAACTGATCCTCTGAAGCAGTTTGCTAACGAACTAAAGGCTGTCCAAACAATCTAAACCGCTTATTGAACAATCATCAGGAAAAAAAAAAATGATCTTCACACGGTAAACACACCAGATTGTCTAATTAATCACTACCTGCTGCTGTTCGAGCGAAATAACATGTTTTAGGAATCTAGAATTAACCGGAGAGTGCCATAATCACACGGGGTATTCGGAGATTACAAATTTATAAAAATCACACAGAGAATGACAGGGAGGCTGTAAACGTTCATCTCCTTTCACTGCCTAGAAATCGTGCTCTCACCGGCTCATTCACATAATACATGTGGACACGGACGCCGCTGGATCTCATTTTCCAGCGAGTGGGTACATGTACACAGCAAGTTCATTCCTAAGGGCATCCGATTTCCTGATGCAGTTACACATATAAAACTGACCGGCTTTCGTGCACATCAGGCTGCCTCTCAGCCCACGGAAGACACATAAGAAGCAAAGACAGACAAAAGGCAGCTCTGTGACACAGAGAGCGTCTTACCATAAACTGCACATTGTCAAATCCGTTAGCCATCAGGTGGTTCTCGTACTGAGGTAGCCCAATGCTTTCCAACCATTGTCCCACTGTTTGGACAGGGCATCTGGGTCCTGAAAGAGGATGAAGAGGGAAGCGTTTAAGCAAGGAGTAGCCATCCACGGGGTAATAGCGGTAGTCCTGGGCTGAGAGGTGGCATTGCCACATCATGCTCCGGGGAAAGTTGCTATCAAAGGAGCCCGCCAGCTTGACAGATGAACGTTCCCAGCGAGAGAGCAAAGTCAGAAGTAAAACATAGTTTGCCAGGCAGGCTGTGGAGTATGACTTGATCCTAGCTCCACATTTTCTTACATATTAATCTTTACTACCGACCAGGACATCATACAGCCACCAAAACCAGGCAGCAGAAGAAGGCATATCAAGCTGTCAGCTCAGGCTAGGCTGCGTTCTATGTGATTGTTGGAGTACTCCACAATGAGCCAGGCACGGCCAGCAGCCAGAAGTCTTTTTATCAAGTACTCCTACACTCATCAGTATGCAGCTCCCGGCTCCGTGCTCCCCCTCGCTGGCTCCCCTTCATTACCCAGCCCAGGCTACACCTCGCATTTTCAATAATAGCCATCAGATAAGGCAGATTTTTTTTTTGTCTGCAAGCTGTAAGCCTGCTGCTGCTGCTGCTCCCTCCTACACACCCATCCAAGCGTCAATCTTGAATGATGAGAGCAGTCAAAACAAATGCAGAAAATAGCAAGATTCCAAAGCAAACCAAAGTGCTTCAATCTGAATTGAATCTTCATACTGGTTATACGTTACCGGGCTATTTGTTGTGGAATTTTACGTTTCAAAAGACACCAGGAAATGCAAAGCTTTAACTATAGCTTCTAGCAGAACTCACTACAGGTTCCCTTTTTCCTTTTCTTTTCTTCCTTTTTCTTTCCTTTCTACTTCATTCAGTGCAGCATAGATCAATGTTTCTGATTTAAAGCTTTACAGTGTTTGGAGAACAATCGTTCTCCTTCTTTACCGTGCCACGTCAACATGAACCTCTCGGAGATTTTTATTTCTTTTTGAATTACTGCAAGATAACACAAGCTGCATCACAGTCTCGAAGTCAAGATAATTCATTTCATGTTTGCGGGGCTTCTTCCAAACAAAAATATTATTAGGCACAAGAAATACTTCTCTCCTCCGATGTGTATAACCTCATCTACCAGGGTTCCCTGTAAATTAGCTGTAAAGGTAACATTGCTGGGTAGAATTTTTTTAATAAAGAAGAAGAGCCCTAACTAGAAACAATTCACGAAGTGTTTCACACAGATGCAAATGTGTGAGTTTTCCTGAATGGCAGAGAGGCTGAGTAATTTATTTAATAATTGAGAGAAATAAGAGATGAATAATAGAACCCATAGGACTAGATCTCATCAGAAAGAACAGACTCTTACTTAAGTTCAGGAAAGAACTTGCAGCAAGGTTCATCTAATTTCCGTTTTACCACAGGAATCCCTGTCACGGTGTTCCTGGAAGAATATCATGTAATTTATGCTTGAATACTGCCTGTAACAGAATTCTTACTACTTATCGAGAAGCCTCCACTTGTTATAAAGATATCTTGCTTCCTACTTGACTCCTACTCACTGGCTCCAGCTCTGCCGTTGGAGTCACACAGATTGGGAATGGTCCCTTTCCCACATTAAAGTGCTTTAATAATTAAAGATAACGCTCATCCCCTCAGAACAGTGCCTGGCACATAGTAAGTGCTCAATACATATTTCTTGAATAAATGAAACATCGTTTTTCTTCATTCCCCAAACCTTATCTTTCTCTGTTTCTTCTCTCGGTTTAAGAAGAACACTGTCAACCTTCCTGACATACAGACACTAAACTTGAAAACATCTGGCACTCCCTCTTTCGCTGCTGACCTCCATTCCTGAGTTCCAGTCACCCCTCACCATAGTGTCTCTGGCATCTATTTCCTTGATTTTATTTCTGTTTGTGGCACTTCCGTCCACTGTATTCTGCTCTCTTAGCTCAGGACCACCCGGCATAATCCAACAATGGCTTCTCTATTCGTCTTCTCAACTCAGATATTTTTTAAATCTATGCTATATGAGGGTGTCAGAATAAGTTCTCTAAGATACCATTTTATTATTCCCTTTTCCAAAACCCTTCCATGGTTTTCAGGTAGCTCCAACATAAACTCCCAATTCCTTTGATAACATGTTGGGGTCTTCGTGATCTATTACCAGTCATCTATCTTCACTTCCCTTTCCCAGTGCTCCAGTCAAGGGGCATTGCTGGCTGGTCTCTAAGGCAACTTGTAACACACTGTGGCTGGTTTTGTTATGTCCTCGCGTTTCTGCCCCTTCATCAACTTTGGATCACATGACACTCCTTTATGAAACCTTTTCTAATTCCACTTACCAGGACTAAATCTCTTCCTCATCTGTCTTAAGTGGCAGCTTTAGAGTCTCTAGTATAACAAATATTTTCTGTCTAACATTACAGTTATTTGTTTATGAGACTTATATCTTGAACATAGGAATATGTCTTGCTAATATTACACATAGTAAGAAGTCAGTATGAACCTACTATACCACATAATCTAATTTTCATTTCACATTCCAAACTATGTAAAATCCTCCTAATTTTGACTTAAAAATTTGTTTTTTTGTTTTTCTATCTATCCCAAGTACCTGAATTCTTTATCAAAGAAGATAGTTGGGTTTCAAAATAAAATTTTCAGGTATGGATTTTTGTTTATCATCTTCATCCTCTCTTTTATTTGATGATAATATATCCCTAATTGGTTCTAAATCCCATCAGAAAGTCAAAAAGGTTATAGCACTTTAGAAATTAGAAATCCATTTTTTTTCCAGACATCAAATTTAAGAGATTCTGGTTGTTCAACATCCCCTGTATAAGAAGTTCAAAACATAATACTATCTGTCTTTGACCAGCTCTAAAGGTGGTAATGAGATGGAGCAAAGGCAAGTATCAATTATAGCTTCTCCTAGGGTCACAGACATAATGTTCTTCCTGATCATTTTTAATTAGTAGGTAGATAAGCTACACAAAGCTTGAACAAACACCATAATAATGTTTTGGCTTGGTAAGACATATGCTGATTGGTCAGCTCCTAAAAACCCCATCTCATCTCTTAAGATGCATACCAGGACCCAAGTACATAGAAGAATGTCACACACATCTTAGGCTTCAAATCATCTTTGTTGAAAGAAAGAAAAAGAAAGAGAGAGAGAGAGAGAGAGAGAGAGAGAGAGAGAGAGAGAGAGAGAGAGAGAGAGAGAGACATTGGAAACGACTGTCACAAAATTTTCATTTCTTAATATCTATCTATCTATCTTTCTATCTATCTATCTATCTATCTATCTATCTATCTATCTATCTATCTATCTATCTATCTATGTGTGATTATGTCAAGGTCCAGACTGCTATATGAAAACATGGCTCAGAAAGAATACTAATTTCTAACTGCTTTACAAATCTTGACATAGACTGACTGATCTGATTTTTTTTAACTATTCAATCATTCAATTTCTACTCAGTAATTCTCATATGTTGGTGGAAGGTTATAATACAGGAGGGAAGCAAATTAGGAGAGAGTGGGGTAGTGGGAGTTGGTGAGGGAGAAGGAAGAAGAAGAAAGAGGCCTTGAGTCATGCTGTGGTTTTTGTTAAAGCATTTTCTCATGAACCAAACCTCTCAAAGACCGTGGTCCAGGTATGAAGATCATTTTTAAGAGTGCTTAAATACATTTTCAATTTACTTGAAATACTTACGGAGTTTTAAAATCCTTAAAGCGTAACAACGCATTATTGGGCAGGCACCTTCATTCAACTAGAACTTCCCTAAGTCCCAAAAGTGAGATAAGAGGGGGAAAGAAGCAACGAAGAGTTATTCAGGGCTACTCTGTCCTACGCAGTGTGGTGTGGATTATTCTCCCCATTAATAGGTAAGGGAATTGAAGCTCAGCGTGTGTGACGAAATCAGTAGTTTCCTCTGACACAGTCTTAAAAAATCCTTCTGGGGGTTCCACCTTGCAGAATGGCGATGTGAAGAGCTCCATGGACCCTGCCCCAAGCCAAACAAACATAACTGCTAAAAACTGTACAAAAACAAAACAGAACGACCATCTAGAGTCTCTGGAAATTGTCTCAAGAACATAGAGGACGAAGAGATATTTATTCAAGAAAATATACTAAAACTTGGTAAGAACAGAGAGAATTTATGGCACTGGCGCCATGACTTGTTTGCTCCCTCCCTTTGCTCCTCAGTTCACCTTGAAAGAGACTCCACTCTGAGTGGGTGTGCCCAAGCGGATGAGGCCCTGTCTCTCCTCAGCTCCCATCCATGGGGTATGATATCTTATCAAAAGAGGCAGGCTAGCGACATTTCTAACCCCCTCTAACTCCAAACTGCACAGGTTAAATTCCTGGTGAGTGAGGCTGTGATGGCATGGGTTCCTTTATTCATCCAGCCCCCAGTTGTAAAGTGGAGGCTCTGTCACGGTGGTGGCGGGCCGAGAATGGTGCGGCCCTCACTGCCCTCATCCCAGCTTAACTGTAGGGCTGAGGCTCCCTGCCCAGAAAAGCAAGCTGAGAAGGTGAGAAGACCAGAGGCTACCATCTCTGCCCAGTGCCCAGAACAGTGGTTCAAAGATTTGCCAAAGGGGAGAGTCAGTCGTTAGGTACAGAAAGCTCTAAAGCTCTATCCCAAGGAACTGATTTTATTTGAAATTGAGCATGAGGACGTTCAAGCCTAAGTGGGTTATTAAAAACAATGCCTATGTTTGTGATAAGCAATTAGAAGGAGACCAGTAGATGCATTGGGACAACAAGCTAAATGGCAGGCCAGCTGGTGTTAGAGAACCAGGAAAAGAGACGTTTAAGAAGTGCCCTACGAAAGACAGTTTGGGGAATAGAATCAACAATGTTGTAAAGATTGTGTAGGGTGTCAGATGGACACTTGTCTTATTAGGGAGACCACTTCATGGACTGTGTAGGTGCCTGACCACTGCAGTGTACACCTGAAGCTGAAGCTGAAGAATAATGAATGTCAGCTATAATTTAACATGTATTCAATATATATATAGTCACAGGATGTGGAGTAAAGCATAAGGAATGGAGTCAGTGGAACTGGGACAGCTATGTACGATGTCAGAGGGGTAGTAGATTGGGGGGAGGTTATCACTTTGTGAGGGGTGTAAGTGTCTAACTATTGCATTGTTTTGTACATCTGAAACTAATAAAAAGAAAACAAAAAAAATCTTACCATCATTGTATTTAACATTAAAAACAAACAAACAAACAAACAAACAAAAACAAGTGCCCTCCTGGAATTGGAACAAACTTCACAGGCTAACCTCAACAACTATTCCTCCCCAAATTTAACTGGACCAACTCTAGAACAATTCATACCTTCGGGAACTGTCAAAAACAATAGAGTGATCAACTGGCAATTCGTGGAGCCTAATATCTGGAAGTGATACCACATGAGGTATCGAGTTTAAAAGAAAGATTAGGGAAAGAGAGAAAGAGAGTGCTGCTATAACCACTGTTGTCCTAGGATGACTGGGCACATGGGCAAGTCTGTACCCTTGGATGGATAAATACCATGGGATAGAGTCATAAAATGGGATATTGCCTGACAATATGAAAAAATGAAGTGCTGACAGATGCTACAACACGGATGAACCTTGCAAACATTATGGTAAGTGACAGAAGCCAGTCACAAAATACCATGTATTATATGATTCCATTTATATGAAATGTCCAGAATATGCAAATCTATAAGAACATGAAGGAGATGACTGGTTGCCTAGGGCGAGGGAGAGGGGCTTGGGGTAAAAGGTGAGTGACTGTTAATGAATACAGGGCTTCTTTTTAGGATGATAAAAATGTTTTAAAATTGACTGTGGCAATAGTTGTACAACTCTGTGAATACACTAAAAAACCACTGAATTGTACAATTTAAATGGGTGAATTTAATCATATAAAAATTATTTATCAATAAATTTATAATTATTGAATAATAATAAAATTATAAAATAAAAATAACTCTTACGTTTTCCTTAAATTTATGAGAACATAACACACATACATAATTGCATGTAAGCATACACTGTTATTGTTTAAATATATTGGTACTTTTAGTGCTCTCTATTTTTTTCCTTTTTTCATTTTTTTGGTTACTTCTTTCCCCAGTCACTCCATACCATCTGTGTCATCCATTCCCTCCTCAAGGTAATTCATTTTAACAAACCAGTGTGTTTCTTTCATGTATTACCCACTGCCAAATCTCTTTCTTTCTCAAAAACACACATATAGGAACATACAAATATATATGCATATGTATATGATATGCATATGTGCAGGTATTTTTGGACATTGTTTCATAAAAATAGAATCATATTCACTCATTTTTCTGAGACTTACTTTTCTCATTCAACAAAGCCTTATGGAAATTCTACCAAGTAAATGATAAACTATAATTTATTTTTTTAAATAACTGCACAATAGTCCACAATGTGAGTGCGCTGTACTTCATTCATTTTTTTGGCCTGTTATCTCTAGGACCACCCCTTCCTTTTCTTTTTAAAAACTTTGTATTTTGAGGTAATTTTAGATTCACATGCAATTATATGACATAATAAGAGAGAAACTCTGTATAGATTTCACCCAGTTTTCTCGATTGGTAACATCTTGTACACCTATAGTATATCACAACCAGGCAATTGGCGTTGATAAAATCCATTGATCTTATTCAGATTTCACCAGTTTTACATGCGTTCATTTGTGACTGTGTGAGTGTGAGTGTGTGTGTGTGTGTGTGTGTGTGTGTGTGTGTGTGTGTGTTCAGTTCCATGCAATTTTATCGCATGTAGATCATGTGACCATTACCATGGTCAAGATAAAGGTAGTACTGGGCCGGCCTAGTGGCGCGATGGTTAAGAGCTGGCTTGGGATGCCAGAGGACCCCGGTTCAGATTCCACATATGAGGGCCAGTGACACTGCCCTCTAAGATGCTGAACAACAGCTCAACCTGGAGCTAGGCTGCCATGAGTTGCCGGCGACAGGGTAGGCTGCAGCCCATGCTGCAGTGGGTTGCCATGGGCTACCGTGTGTAGCCAACAGCCAGTGTGAGAGGCCAGCAGCCGCCGTGAGCAGCAGTCCAGAAGCCGGCAACTGATTTGCCTTGCCTGGGAGGAGCGCAATGATGGTGCCAACTTGGGCCAGTGAAGCAACGTCCTCCACAACTAGACTGAAGAACAAAACGACAGCAACTTGTCTGTTCCCCTTCCCCCAATTCCCCAATAAAAAAATCTTTAAAAAAAAAAAAAGATAAAGGTAGTACCATCACAAGGATCCTTCCTGCTATTCTTTTATAGACATGGTCATCTCCCTCCCTCTCCCACTAGCAACTACTAAAATGTTCTTCATCTTTATCATTTTGTCATTTCAAGAATGTTATATGCATCATTTAGTATGTAAGCTTTAGGATTTTTGACCAGCATAATTCCCTGGAAATCTATACAAGTTATCCCATGTATCAATAGCTCCTTTCTTTTTATTGCGGAGTAGTATTCCATGATATGGATGTACCACAGTTTGCTTAATAATTCACCTACTGAAAGACATCTGGGTTGCATCTAGCTTCTAGCGATTATTAATAATGTCATTATGATGATTAGTATGCAGGTTTTTGTGTGAACATAAGTTTCCATTACTCTGTGATAAATGTCTAAAAGTACAATTGCTGGGTCATATGGTCAACACTTTTCATTTTATAATAAACTGTTATGTTCTTTTCCAGAGTGCTTGGATCATTTTGCATTCTCACCAGCAATGTATGAGATATCAAGTTTCTTTGTATCTTCACCAGAATTTGGTGTAATCACTATTTTTTTAATTTTAGCCATTCTGATAGGTGTGTAGTAATATAATACTTCCTTGTGGTTTTAATTTGCATCCCCTCATGGCTAATGATGTTGAACACATTTTTATGGTTTATTTGCTGTCTGCATATCCTTTTTGGTAAAATGTCTGTTTATGCCTTTTGCCTATTTTCTAACTGGATTGTTTGATTTTGTGTTGTTGAATTTTGAAAGCTCTTTATATATTTTAGATACAAAGTATTTGTTGGATTTTTTATTTGCAAATATTTTCTACTAGTCTATATATAGTCTCTCTTCCATTTCCTGCAGAGATAAAATTTTCAATTTGATGAAGTCCAATTTATTAATTTTTACTTTTATGGATTATGATTTTGGTGTCTACCCATTATTTTTAGCTTTTTAAAATGATCATTAAAATATGTCTATTATAACTATCCTATAATTGCAATTATTTTTTAATCTAGAATTTAAAAATACTACAATCTAGTGGTTTACACTTTAAAGGACAAATACAATGACAGTCATGTTTGACTTTAATCATTTCATGTTACTTTATGTTTATATTCATTTACATTTTTGTTTCCTTATTTTCCTTTTCTTCATTTTTGTTAGTTTGGTGACATTTCTAGTCATGCCATTTTCTCTTTTTAACTTTGAGATTTTATGATACTTCTCCACCCATTCATGGTTCCTTTACTTTTCTCTGCTCTAAATATGAAACATTTTTTGATAATTATTTGAAAATAAGATATCAACTTTTTCCCAAGTCATGACATTTTGTTACTGTCCTACTCCAGTAAAATTAGACCTTCAGAATATTTTTTCTCCTCTACTCTCCCTTTACTAAAACCAAATTTCCAAAATGCTTTTCCATTACCTATCTGCCCCATTCCCAACCAATTCTTAGGTTTTGCTGATAAACATTTAGAAAATTTTGTTCTATTCTATTACTAGAATTTTTTATAGTACACTCCTTCTATTTAATGAACCTTTATTTAACATTTATGTTGAATATTCCCTATGTGTTTATTGTATCAATTTGGATTTTATTACTGTAAGAATTCATTGATCACTATTGTTTTCTATATCCTTATAACCTACTCCATCTTGAGGTTCCTGTTTTCATTTGCAGTTTTATTAAACTACCTTCTCATTTACTCAGAAAAATTTTGAACTGAATGAAAGCAAAAGTACAGCATATCAAAATTTGTGAGATATAGTTAAAGTGGTACTTACAGAGAAATTTATAGCATTAAATGCCTATATTCGAAAGAAAGAAAATTTCAAATGAATAATCTCAGTACCTACCTTAAGAAATGAGAAAAAGGGAAAACAAAACCCTAAAAGTAAGCATAAATAAGAAAATAAATGGAAATAAAGAAAAAAGAAAAATCAATAGAAAATAATCAAAGGAACTGAAAGCTATTATTTGAGATAATCAATAAAACTAATAGAGTGCTAGTCAGGTTAATCAGGAAAAAAAGGAGAATATGTAATTTACCAATATCAAGAATGGGAGAAGTGATAACCCTACAGATTCTATAGACATTAAAAAGGATAATAAAGAAATAAGAATAATTTCATACCAATAAACTCCAAAACTAGGTGAAACAAAGAAAGTTATAAAAGATACAACTATCAAAGCTCACTCATGAAGAGCTTACTAACTGAATATCTCTCTAGGAAAGTAATTAAATTGTATTTATAGTTAAAACCTTGCACAAAGAAAACCCTAGGCCTCATTAATGGGTTCAATGGTGAATTCTACCAAACATATAAGGAAGAAATAATACCAATTCTATATAAACTCTTTCAGAAAACTGAAAAAAATAACTTGCCAATTTATTCCATGAGGTCAGCATTACTCTGATACCAAAATCAGACAAAGATATTATGAGAAAAGAAAACTACAGACCAATGTTTCTCATGCAAATAGTATTCAGTAATATAAAGATAATAAAACATGGGTCAAATATATGATGATGGAAGGAGAACTGACACTGGATGGTGAACACACAATGTGATATATAGATGATGTATTACAGAATTGTACACCTGAAACCTATGCAACTTTACCAACAACTGTCATCCCAATAAACTTTAATTAAAAAAAAATAAGAAAGCTAAAACACAACCAAGTTGGGTTTATCCCAATAATGCAAGATTTCTCTAACATTAAAGAACCAATTAATATAACTCACCATATTAACTACTAAAGAAAAACCATATAATCCTCAAAGCAGATGCAGAAAAAATGTCCTTTGGCAAAATCCAACAACCATTCCTCATAAAAACTCTTGGCAAAAACACTCTCAGAAAACTTGAGAGGAATTTCAGACCTGAGAAAAGGCATCTTGAAGCATTTAATTGTGAAAGATTGAATGCTTTCCTGCTCAGTTCAGAAAACAAGGCAAGGATGTCTACTCTCACCACTTCTGTCTAACATTGGACTGGAATTCTAGCCAGCACAATAAATGAAAAATAAATAAAATGTCCAGATAGAAAGGAATAAGAAAAACAGTTTTTGTTCACAATATGACATGATTATCTATGTATAAAATCCTATGAGATCCGCCAGAATAGGTAAGTTTAACAAGGTTGCAGGATACAAGATCAATATATAAAAATCAATTGTATTTCTTTATACTAACAAGAAACAGAAGTTCAAATAAATAGCATAATTTATAATAGCATATAAAACAGGAAATTCTAAGGAATAAATCTGTCAAAAATGTGCCAGACCTGTACACTTACAATTATAAAACATTGCTGAAAGAAATCATATAGGACCTAAATAAATAGTAAGATAAGTCACATTCACAGATTGAAAAACTGAACATTGTTTAACATGTCATTTCTTCCCAAATTTATCAACAGATTCAATGCAATCCCAGTCAAACTCCTAGGAGGCTTAAAAAGGTTTTTTTCCTGGAAATTGTCAAGCTTCTCCCAAAATTCATATAGAAATGCAAAGGACCAAGAATAACCAAAATAACTCTGAGAAAGGACAAAATTGGAGAAGGTACACTATTGGGGTGTCAGAAAAGTCATGACGCATTTTTGCGATTGAAAAACATAGAAAAATACGTCATGACTTTTCCGACAACCCAATACTTGACTTTAAGACAATATAAAGCTATGGTCATCAACACAGTGGGGTGTTGGCCTTAAGATAGACAACTAGAGCAATAGAACAGAATAGAGGGTTTAGAAATAGGTGGACATGGAGAAGGACAATTGATTTTTGACAAAGGTAAAAAGGCAGTTCTGTGGGAAAAGGAGAGATTTTTCAATGAATCATGCTGGAACAACTGGAGATCCATATGCAAAAAAAAATTTTTTTAAAGATTTCAATCCATATCTTGCACTATATATAAAAATGTGCTCAAAATATATCAGTTCTAAATGTAAAAATCTAAAACTATAAAACTGTTAGAAGAAAATTAGGGGAAAAAATTTAGAAAAAAATCTTGAACTTGGGTTAAGCAACAGAAGCACAATTCTAAAAGAAAAAAAATGATCATTAGAATTTAAAAATTTAGAATTTAAAATCCAAATTTAAAAATTCTACTCTTTGAAAGACACTGTTATGAGAATGAAAGGACAAACTGCTGAGTAGAAGAAAACTTTTGCAAATTATGTCTGAGGACAGACTTGTATCCAGAATATATAACAAACTCAAAACTTAGTAATAAGGAAACAACAAATCATTTTTTTTAATGGGCAAAAGATTTGAACAGACACTTTACCAGAGAAGACATATGGATGGCAAATAAGCACATGAAAAAATGTCCATCATTTAAACATTAGGAAAATGCAAATGAAAATCATAATATGATGTCACTTATTAGAATGTCTAAAATTAAAAAGGCTGATCACACCAAGGGTTGACAATGATGTGGACCAACTGGGACTCTCAAGACACCATCGGTGGGAATGTAAAATGGCACACCCACTTTGGGAAATCGTTTTTTAAGAAGTCAAATATAATCTGCTACATGACCCAGCTATGTGTATTATACTGCTGAGTATTTACCCAAGAGAACAGAAGTGTAGGCCATATGGAGGCTTATACATGAAAGTTCATAGCAGCCAACAACTGGAAACAGCAGGAATGTCCACTACCGGGTGAACAGCTGAAAAAATTGTAGCATATTCATATAATATTACTTAGCAATACAAAGGGAAAAATGCATGCATGTATCACATGGACAAGTGTAAAAATAATCCTGCAGTGTTAAAGAAATCAGATCCCGCCCCCCCCCAAAAAAAACAACCCTGCATTTTGTATGATTCCATTTACATAAAATTCAAGGGAATGCCAAGTTATGGACAGTGATGGAAAATAGATCAGTGACTACTTGAGAATGGGAAGGAGAGTGGAAGGAATCACCAAGGGGCATGAGGAAACTTTGGGAGGCGATCGGTGTTTATTTGCTTGATTGTGGTGATGGTTTCACAAGTGTACGTGCATGCATATGTCAAACATCAAACTGTACTCTTTAAATGTGTGCAGTTTATTGTCGGTCAATTAGACCTCAAGAAACCTAGCTTTAAACGTTTTTTAAAAGGTAGAAAAAGGGGGAAAAATGGCAAGGGAGGAAAGTGACTTATTTTAGATAAAATTGTCTGGGAATGTCTCTCTGAAAAGGTGAAATTTGAACAGAGACTGGAAGGTAGTGAGGGAGACAGCCGTTCTGGTGTCTATGAAGAAAGAATTTGAGGCAGTGGGGAAAATAAGTCCGAAGTCCAATATCCTACCCTGTATTGTAATGGCACAGTAATACTGGAGGGCGGAGTACTAGCTTAATTTTGACAAGTTTTTAACTGTTCTCACTGTATATTGTGTAGCCACTGATGGTCTAGGAGACTGAGATAAATGTGTAATTATTCCAGGATACTGTCTGAAAACTGTTATAATTGTATTAAGTTCAATCCATAATATCAGTTTAGGTTTCTAAAATTAATTTTCTCTTTTAAAAGTAGAAGGCAGCTAATATTCTCATTAATTTCAGACATCTCCTAATTGGGTTCTAGCTAACTGGGGGAGAGGATGCCTCTTTCAAATTTTATTCATTCCTTCAGCATTGACTTAAGCAAATACTTATAAAGTATCTCTCGTTCCAAGCATTTTGCTAGGAGGTAGGGATATAGCTTTGAACATCTCTGCACATAGGCGATTTATAGGCGAGTGGAGAAAACTGGTCTACCATTCACAAAATGTCATTTGAGATTAGAGGAATTAAAACTTAGAAACATGACTTTTTATTGTGACCATAGAGAAGAGAAATGAACTTGAGAAAACTGCTTAAGTGACTCCAGGTTCCATGAGCAAAAGAGCAACTTAATACACTGTTTCAGAAGGTGCTACCAGATGAAACGGATGAAACAGTTACTGTGGGAAACTGATTTGGCCAAGGCGGCAGTTATCACATTCATTAAGTAGGAAAATGGCATTTAGGAAGGGATAAAGGAGAGCCTCTGGAAGAGTGGAAGGAAGGAAGGAAGGAAGGAAGGAAGGAAGGAAGGAAGGAAGGAAGGAAGGAAGGAAGGAAGGAAGGAAATAAGAAACTGGCTAACCCCTCAAAAAGGTAATAAATACCTGTTTATCCTCTCAAGGTAACTGACATATCAAAGTAACTGACAAAAGGCACATGTTTTTCAACGACTCTGAGTCTTTCCAGTGATCTAAACCATATACCAAGAAAGGGAGCTTATATTTATTGATCACCTACTACGTGTCTGGCCTTTGAAATATGTTATCTTATTATGTAAAATAATACCAATTGTGCATTTACTGTGGTCAGATTCTAAACACTCTACTTGCATTTGCTCTAGTCCCTTCACGACAACCTTGTGAAGCGCCGCTGTTACCACTTCCTTTCACAAGGGTGGGTAGTAAGTTGTTTAAAGTCACCCAGTTAGACTAGAACCCTGGTCGCCTGGTCCCAGAGCAGGAGCTTTCAGCCACTACCCTCTACTGCTCCTCTGTTCCAGGTGCACAGGATGGGAAATGGCCCATTGTTGGGGGGGCCGAGTTCACCCGTACATGTGCCAGTGGGTTTGTTTTAAAAGGGTTTCCCAGTTTTTCTGTTTATTCTCCTTCCCGCCCTTCCTCTGACATTCATTGTTCTTGGATTCTAAAGTGTAAAGCAATGAGAAAAGGCAGGAGGAATAATGAGAGGTGGGAAAGGGGTAAATCCTATCACTTGGATATTTTTATTTCGCTATAACAGAGGGCTTTTCTGGGGCTCTGAACGATGGCAGCATCCAAGTCGTTTCCATACAGGGGCTCAGCCTCTCTGGGCTGCAGTGCTCAGACGCCTGTGCTGTGTGTCTACCAGGTGATGCTGCCTCGGAGTGCAGCACGGTGGGAGGCAGCCCAGACCCTGGTCCCAGTCTGCCCGGGTTTGAGTTTTGGCTCCCTTCCATTATATAAATATTTGCTGTTTCTATTCTTGAGATGGATCATGGAACAATAGAATGTACCATATTGCTGGGGTACATTTCTGGGGCTGAATTCTTCTTCAGTAAAGTGAGGGTGATACCTTGACCCACCTATCTTATGGTTTTGTTTAAAGCTAAAATGAAATAACATATGTGAGAAATCACTATGAATGGTGAACAGCTATTCAAATGTGAGGGACATATTGTTATTTTTACCGATATATTATCATCTTTACTGTAAGTAAAATACATCCTTGTGTCGTCCATTCGGTCCCTTAGTCACAGGGGCTGGTCCTGAGCCATCAGCACTTTCCCTTGCCCAGTTCTTTGTTTCCAACAGACAAAATGAATGGGGTGAGCAGACTGGCCAAATAACAGAGGGGAGCTAACTGTACTGTGATCAGAGTCCCCAAACCCATGATGTCATTAGGCGCTTTGTCTTATCTAATGCACTGATCACCAGGTCTTCAGCACCCAGCAACTTGGCCTTCACATCCATCTAAAGGCGGAAAGAGAAGAAAGAAGTGGAGGATCGACAGCAAGAAAGAATAGTGCATGTTCCTAGCTTCAAAATGGAAAAAAAAAAACAGGATTATTAGTGATTTATTCCAATATATTTCAAATAAAGCCTGGTCATTTTGAAGAGACTGGTAGAAAAGCCCACTGAATTTAGAAGGCTATGCCCACATCTGGGAGAGAAACAGCACGTTCAGCTAATGAGAGCGATGGTCTGTCTGTGAGCTTACTTTCCTGTCTTTTGTAGCTTATAATACAGGTGTAAGAAACGAGGAGTAAACAGTGTTCATTCATGCAGGAAAATCCTAACAACTTTTTTTTTAACTAAAAAGTATTTTTTCAATCCTAAATGTCCTCTGTGCTGAGAATTATAAATTACATATCTATTTTCCCTATGGAGAAAAACTGACAGTGAAAATTATCGGAACAGAGACAATGCAGTAAGAACAAGGTTTCTTCCATGGATAAAAGGACAGCCATGCTGAAATACAAAACAGAAAAGCAGAGCAGTGGTGGAAGACAGCAAGAGGGAAGAGGTTAGTCATTCCAAGAATTGTAGAATGTTGTGGGTCAACAGAGTTCCTGGATCAGAAAGCCAAGATTTAAGGAGGAAAATGTTCCAAGATTATGGTTTGGTGTTTAAATGCAAAGGGAAGTCAGGAAGCTCAGATTCAATTTTCCCTAAGGCCCTGAATTTTATTTTGAACTAAAAACTTCATGGAGCACTTAAGAAATACCAGCCTTTACAAAACAGATCTGACAACGTATGTGCGGGGATGTGGTTTAAAATAGGAAATGAAATTTAAGTCTAAAATGCTAAAAATCTTCTGGCAGACAACTATATATATGTGTATATATATATGCCATACCTGATTTAAAAAAATAGTAATTCCATTGATTTAGTTCTCATTTTCCCTTCTTTTAAGGCTTCTGGCAAATGTTTGAATCTTCTTTGAGAAGAAGCTGATTATAGCTTTAAGTCACTGAGGCCTCCTGTGTGCCAGTCACTGTGTTAGGCCCAGGGAGGGAAGGGAACCTGTCCCGCCCTCAAGGATCTTATAGTCTAGTGGGAAGAAAACCACCATGGAGGATGATGAAAGCTATAATGAAGATGTGTACAAAATATGCAAAATGTAGAAAGAAGGGAAGGATACTTAATTTGGTGTGGGTAGAGAGCTCAAGAGAGTATAGAAGAGTTCATTTCATCTGTGACTTGAAGATTTTGTAGGAATTTATGAGGCAAATAAAAGGAAGATGGTTTGGTTGTGATGATTAATTTTATGTGTTGACTTGGCTGGGTTAAGGGATGTTCAGAGAGCTAGTCAAACGATCATTTCTGGGCGTGTCTGTGAGGCTGTGTCTGGAGGAGGTTCCCACTTGAGCCTGTGGACTGAGTAAAGATCACCCTCACCACTGTGGGTGGGCATCATCCAACCTGCTGAGGGCCTATTAGAACGAAAAGTCCATGGAAGAGAGGATTTACTCTGCTGGAGGGAGACATTCTTCGTCTGCTTTCTGACATTCGTACTCCTGGCGTCTGGGCCTTCAAACTGGGACTAGCACCTACACAACACAGTGAGCATCCAAGATCCTCGGTCCTCTGGGCTCAGACTGAATGACACTGCTGGCTTTCCGGGTTCACCAGCATGCAGACAGCAGACTGTAAATCTTCTCTGTCTCCATAATCATGTGGGCTGATTCCTGTAATAAATCTCCTCGTATGTGTATCTATATATACATTCTACTTGTTCTGTCTCTGTGGACAATCCTGACTAATACAATGGTATTCCAGGCAGAGGGAACTGCATGAGGGAAAGGCATATTTGAATAAAAAAAATGATGAAAATGATTCGTTATTGCCACAATTCAAAGGTTATATGTGCATGTCTAAGCAGAAAAATGCCACAGGGAATGGGGTGAGATATGCAGGCTGGAGATAGGTAATCAAGGAACTTGTATGCCAAGAGAAAGAGTAACTATTTTCTTTCTCAAGAACAGAGAGATACTGTCAAATTCATGTTCCACAGACATCATCTGGGAAGACGTGACAGAGAATAATGCAGGGCCGAAGCTGGAAGTAGGGAGACACGGGAAACCTGTAAGGCTCTCCCTCTTATAAGGTGAATAGACAAAACGACCCAACTAAATATTTTAAGGTACATTCTTTAAATAGAGGAAATTCCAAATATCCTCCGTCTCTTAGAACCTTCCTAAGTAAGCACTGGTTCAATGGCTGATTGAATTTCCTGTGAAAGGAACTTTACCCACCACGCTTCAGCTGCAGGAGTTAGGCACGGGGTTGATTCTTCCCACAGAAAAGACCTCATCTAATTGGTTCAAACTTTGCTTGGTAGTCATGGCAAATGAGCACACTTTGATTTCCAGAAGGACAATACCAAATTTCCAAGTGTTCTGTGCATGTATACACAGTGGTAAAAGGGAAAAAGGAAAGTGGTAAAAAGAAAATTAATATGTGATTTTTAAAAAAAAGATGATTGCTGTGAAGATGAAAAGAATTGATAAATATGGAAAGTGCATTGAACAAATATTGGTGAAAATAATAAAAACATTCACTAAAAATAAATATTAACTGTATATTATTAGCTATAATGGTGTTTATAATAAACATAATACATACATATATATATATAAAATGATGTTATTAATAATTGGCTCCTGAGTCATAAGCTAATTTCAAAAATTGATTTGCTGGGTCTGTCCACAATCCATGAAATCCATGATTTTAAAAAACCATCAAGAAACTCAGGGTCAGACTTAACACCCATCATTCTTGAACAGATGCATTGTGATTAAGCATGAAAACAGATAAGGCACTGAATTCATTTACTCATCTTAGCCTGACAATTTTAACTGTGATGAAACCTCATGGCTAGGGTAAATTCCTGCTGTGATGAAAACTTGTTTACTTTCTTGATAAAGTCAGTGAGTACATCTATGATCTCTATAAAACAGAAGCCCCTTCAAAATATTTTTACTTATTTTCACACTTATTTCACTTTCTACTAAAATCCTGAAAAGTCAGGGCTCAAGATTTGGTTTTGCTTAATTTTCTCAGCAACCATAAAATGCTTCATTGGGTCAAGTGGGATGAGTTTTGAGAAAATTTGCACTTCAAGCCTGTATGTAATCCTCCACATTTAAGGCAATCTCAGTAACTTCACAAACAGAAACTTCAATCTATTTCATATAGAGGTATTGGCTGAAAATTATAATATAAACTCAAAATATAAAAGCAACAGAGCTGGCTTAGAAATGTTGAATTAACAGACCAAAACATCTTTATCCCATAATATAAACATATAGATAATTTAAAATAAGCATTGAAATTCACAATGATTCAAAGTCATGGGGCTAGAAAAAGCTTTCTCTTCTCTTTTCTAAAGAACTCGGAGACAAACCTGGGAATGTGTCATGAACAGTAGTTTATACTACACACCATCCATCCCTCTCTTTGATAATGATCCCAGTTTTGCATTTTCCTTGGGAGCCTTAACCCCTCACTCACTCTCAGCTCCTGTGCTTTGGAAAGAGTTTCTTGCACAGCATCTTCCGCGATGGACATGTGACTCGAATGGGATGTGGTAGGTGGCTTGTGAGCTGGGCCCACTGATTCTTGTTTCCTGGTATTAATAGCTTCATGCAACTGTCCGCTCCTTGAGTAATTTGTTTTTCACCAACAGAATACCTCAACACTGTGAGTATGTCACTTCCAAGATCACATTACAAAAATTCTGACTTTCATCTTACTAGGAGATCCTGCCCCTTGCTGGCTTTGATGAAGCAAGTTGCTTTGTTGAGTCCCATGGCAAGGAATTGCGGAAAACCAATGTCTGACAGCCAGCCAGGAAAAGAGCCCCTCATCCAACAGCCCAAAAGGAACTGAATCCTGCCCATAACCATGCGAGTGAGCTTGGCAGTGGGTCCTTCCTCACTTGAGCCTTTAGATGAGCCCCAGCCCGGGCTTTGTGAGAAAGCCTGAAGCAAGGACCCGGTTAAACAATGCCCTGATTCCTTTTCAACAGAAACTGTGAGATTTAAAAAAATGTGCGTTCTTTCATGATGCTAAATTTTGTGGTAATTTTTTATGCATCAATAGATAACTAATACTATTACTAATACATCTAGTCACTTATGTTCCCCTGGCCAGAGTATTTCACTGAGGGTTGATTGAGCACATGACCAAATTCAGGACAATAGAAGTTAGACTCAAAACAAAAGAATTTTGTTACTTCCCCTTCCTTGTGCCATACACCAAGGGCATAAAATTGCAAAGACATAGGTTGGTGGTGTTGGCAGTCTTATTCACACTACTTTGGAACCTGACAAAGGAGCCAACATGAGGGAGAATAGAGCAGAGAAATGGAAAGAGGCTGTGTTCTAATAAACTTTTGAGACCTCAGGATCAAGCAGTACCTGAAACTTGAATTTCCCTTGGAGTTTGGCGATAACCCCTTTATATTTTGCAAATATTAAAAAATGTAATTTATGTTTTGGAAATATAGCTTTTGCTTAAGCCAACTTGAGCTCTAAGATCCAAGATACACCATAAAATAGTAATTTCATTTCTTTTCTTATCTTTGGTTTTGTAAGCAATATTTTACACTCTATAAAACAGTGATTATTTGCTCATAGATCTAAGAAAATTGGTGGTCAATAAAGGAAATCTCTTTCTCAGTACCTCTGGATCCTAAGATAAATTTTTAAAAATAAAATACTGAAGATCATCTCAGTAGCATTTATGTAGCTAGCTGATATTAGAAAGAACAAAACTGACAATGCTTTGAATCCTATAATCACCATGTGTTTTATTTTCAAAAATAATATACAGATTAAATTTCCAACATGTTGCTTTCTACTCTGTCCACAGAACATTTTGTTCTATGTTGGATTCTTCTAGCAGCCAAATGACATCTTTAAGTTCCCATGGACATTTAGCTAAGTCGGCCCAGTTTCTACTGTAGTCGTACCCTTTCCTGTGATCAGATCCTGAAATTTTTACCTGAATGTATCTATGTTTTCAATCTTAATAAGTATGTTTTATTTAATGGATTCTGGTTTCATGGATAGACTGTAGTATTTCATTTGGAGCTTCTATTTTCTCGTCTGTTGGTTTTGACAAAAATAGCCTTCTGCTGTGAATTATATCAAGCATGGCTTAGTTGAAAATAACTTTGTACTCATAATTCACATAATGGGTCATAGATAAGTAACTTATGACCACCTATGTAATAAAATAACAACAGCAACAATATTTTTGTAATTTTAGATGTCGTTTATGTAAAATAGGAGAAACAAAAAATTTATGAAATCCTGTCAAGGCCAAGTGCTAGTTCAAGTGTAGATACAAAACCAGATACGTCTTCAACTCACCTCCAATCCTCCAAGCAATCAATGACAAATCTCACATCAGAATGATAAAAATAATGTTTTAGTATCACAAAAGAACACCAAATATAAAGGCAATGTAGGAAAAGAGGTTAGTATAATAATAATAATATAATAAACCTTCGGTTATAGTGTTAATTTGTGTGAACCACAGTGATCCCCTAAATCAAATGCATGTTATAGATTAACGCAATATGATGGTAAGTTAGGTCTAGTGAAAATATATGCTCAGCAGAGTTGTCTATTTTAATTTGACACGTACTCTAGCACAGAAGCGTGCATTCTCTTTCCTCCTATCATTGATTTCAGTTGCATTTTGTAAATACGGGGTGGTTTAGGGCCATGTAACAGCTGACCTAGCATATGATCTCCAGCAACTTTTCTAAGTTTAGGAAGTAAGGAGCAAACTCCTATGTAACCATGAGCAAACCCTCTCTGTGGGACCACTTCTCCATCTATAAAATTAGGAGAATCTGTATAATGAGTATTTACCTTACAGGGTTGCTGAGAAATTAAGTGAGATAATACTTAGAACAGTATTTGGCATATAATAAATCCACAATAAATGTTAACTGCCACTATAACTGTTGTATTAATATTATGACTATTGTTATCTATTACTAGCATCATCATCATTACATGGCTTTTAAGGTTCTTCATTATTTGGGCTTATTCTACCCCAAATTCATTCATATTCCCTTCCCTCCATGTTAAGTAAATGCCTTATTGTACTCATTACCTGCCTCATGCCTCCTTGCTCCCATTTTCGCTCATGCTACCCTGTCTACCTGTCATATCCTATGGCCACACCATCCTTATTTCTAATTTCCTTATGGCTTCATTTTATTGGTCTTCAAGGTCCTTCCATATCTTCCATAAAACTTTCTGGGATACTCCAGTGGGAAGTAATTTCTTCTTCCTATAAACTCCTACGGCACATTATTTGTATTTCTTAAATGGCACTTTTCAGTTTTGATACTGTGTAATATTTACATATATGACTTATATCTTTCACCAGACTTTAAACACCTGAATGATGGAAGTCATGTCTTAATCATCTATTTTAGTAGAGCACCTTGTACAAAGCGGGCTATATTTTTTTACTGTTTTCTACAAACAAATCTTTTTGAATGAATGAATGAATGACTGATTATGGGTATCAGATATATAACTTTAGCTTCATTAGAAAAGCTTTTTAAATAACAGGTCTAAACAAGTGCTTACTTTTCTAAATGGCTAAATATATATAAGCTCATTGCTGAAGGTTTATTTCTTAGATAACCAAAACTGGTTACTGGATTCCTTTAATTTTCCCAAGATTGGAGGTGATACCTGAAATTGGAGGAAGTTCCTTGAGGAAAAGGGACATTTTTTGCCCTCTTTCTATCACTTAGGTACAGTGAATACTTCTTAATTTCAATGGAGTTGAAAGAAATGTAGAGTAAGAGTTTCCAAGTTGAAAGGAATCTTGATTGTTCTGGTTCCCAATGCGCTGCTCTTGGAGCAAAACTTTATCACTTTTCAGACTGGTATGTTGTCTTACCAAAGCTCCAACCACCCACTGAACTTGAAATCTATGGTTTGTTTCTGCAGGTTATTGTTCTAGGAGATTTTAGCTTTCATTTGGATAATGATCAAAGAGAACTGGTTCTCACGGCCTCAAAGTGAAAGATGATAAATGGTAGGTTAATGAACAAAAGTATTTTCCTTGAGTTTTACCTTAAATGTATTAAAAAATCAAGGTGATCGTCACAAAAGTAAATATTATTTTTCAGAATAATATTGACGAATTTGAAATTTGGAGAGCCAAACAAATTTAATTTTCCTAGTGAAGAAAAAAGACTTTTCCTAAAGAGAAAGTTTTAGTTATTAACACATGAAATATTTGGATAGAATAAAAAATAGTGGCATTCAAAACTGAAGGAATTAGTGCCAATGATGACATGATGAACTTCATTCACTCCTGTTGTTAGAGATGATCTAGATATTGTTGGATGTGTAAAAGAAACTGTATGTGGATAATATTCAACAACTGGATTGGGGCGCACACAAGGATTGCCAAAGTTTTTAAAGTTTTATGTGATAAAAAAAGGAATAATGTGAAAGAAGGATCCAGTGGTCAAGTAAGTTTTGGGAAACACAAGGATAAACACAAGTTAAACAGGTTTATTTAATGTAGGTTTTCTAAGCGACTTTGATTTAGTGATTTGCTTTATGAATCTGCAAGGAGGGGCATATAGCATTGATATCTCCTGACTTTATATGGCCAAGGGTTACTTTTCATTTTTTATCAGAGCACCTTGAGGGATTAATTATCTATGAAGCACATTTTGGGACATTTATCCCTAATATTACCCAAGGAAAGTGAATGACAACAGTCAATGGGAAATCAATTGTCTCAAAATGCATTGCTCATAAACACATTTATTTATAATATCAAATCTAAAATGTATAGTCTTGAAATAAAATGGGCCTTACTATCTCAAATGAGAGTATTTTCTAAAGAACTGGGAATAGTTCTAGATCATTTGGGTATAAATCCATCTATTGTTTAGAGTATGATCATTTATTAAACAAGTACTCTGTTTTTACCATCTTTAAGGTAAGTACTGTGTTCAATATCTTGATAAATAAAAGATAAACAGTATATCTTCCCATTTAGGTTGTAATTTCATGGGGGCTCTAAAGGTGCATTCATTGGTAAAACAGTTAAAAATATATCAAGAATCTATATCAATACTTTAGCAAACTATCACAAATTAAAGCAATGGAAGATCAATATGTTTCATGAGAATGTTTCATGGGAGATGTGAGACCTGAGTTTGGTCTAGAGGATGGGACAGGATTTACAATTTAGTTCTATTTGGGCTCAAGCATAGAATATGTCCAGTATAAAGAAGAGATTCCATGCCCCAAGTTCATGGTAGAAAAGTTTCCTAGACCTGGAGTTAGAGGCCTAGATTCCAATCTCAGCTCTGAAAGTCACTTGCTATGTGACACGCTTCAGCTTTCTTGTCTATAGACTGTGGAGAATGATGCCTATTCTGTCTACTTTAAAGTATTGTTAGGAGAACATGTGTAGACTGCATAGCAATGGCGTTAAGACTCAATTTTCCAAACTATTCATCTAATTCTGTCAAGACTTAGTGCAAAGCAGTGACTACAACAGTCCCTCAATAAACATTTGTTTCATAAAAGAATGACTGGAAGAATGAAGCTAGACAGACTCGATCTCTGCCAGTTAGAGCTATGTGATCTTACTCAAATTACTTAGCCATCCTGAACCTTAAGTTTCTTTTCTCTAAAATGAGGATTCAAAATTATGCTTATATCACAGGATTATTCTGTGGTTAAATGGAAATAACTCATGGAAAGTGCTTAGCATAGTAGTTGGTACATACTTTACAATACATATACATTTTATAAATTGGACAATTGACAAGTGTTCACCAAATATAAAGCACAGTGACTGTGTTTATAATAAAAACCATCAAATGAAAGAGAAGTTATAATAATGTCCAACATGTAGCTGTGACCTGATGCTTTTGGTCCAGCAGCTGCACAGAATGGATGAGTGACACATAATGCCTCCATGGCATCGCTAAGATTGGGCTCAAAAAGAATCAGGTTATTGGCTTTAATTCTCATTAGGGCCCTAGATTTTTATGCCATTTAAAAACATGTACAATAAAAGTAGAGATCAAAATTTATATTGGAAGGCTGTCCAGTGTATGTCAAGCATCAAAGAAACAAATGTAATGAACTGAAACTTTGACATGTTATCACAAAGATGGTATAGCTCAGTAGTGATAAAATAGCTCACTGGTGATAATGTGGATTGTTTTATACATTTGTAAATTGGTTTGTCTTCTACTGAAAGCCATAGAGAATGCTATATAACAGTAAATTATAACAATGGTGGGTGTTTGAGGTGGTGCTCCGTGATTCTGAGGAATATCCATTCACTTTGACAGAAATTTTATGGTTAAAAATGCTAAATTGATTAGAAATATGCCTTCTATAATTTCTCTACTCTCTTTGAAGTATTTTGAGGAGAGTTCAATAAGTCAATAAGATATATAGATTATCTAGTGAGAATCTATTTGTTTCTCCAGGTCATGAAGCTACTGGCATCACATTAATTCAATTATTTATGACTTGATCTGATTAAAAAATTTGTATTATCTAAAATATAAGGTCAGCCCTATGCAATACTATTAAAGTTATATTACTATATATATTATATATATTATATATATTAGAGTTGGGTGCATAATTATTTCTTTCTTTAGCATTTTACAAATATAAATGGGCTCATTTCCAATAACAAAAGATTAACCACTGCACGAGGCATGCTAGAAAGGAGTGCTCATAATATCACATTTTAAATAATTGGAAAATATATTTAAATATATTTTACCCACACTCAAGTGTGACATAAACCATCTGTGTATAATATAAAAATTCATCTGCTTAAATTCTGGCTACAGATTATAATGACTACTATGTAAAAAATTACCATGTAAAAAGTTACCAAATTATTCTAATAGTTCTATTCTTAAAATTATTAGAAAGTTTCTGTCCTTATTTTTAAATTTTAATATAATAATAGAACTGGGTGTGATCATTTGAAAAGTTTTTATATGCTATTTTACATATTTGCATATAGTACTACTCCGCTCTTCTAGTATTGAAAGCTAAAACTGTTGGAATTAAACCCTCACGCCTTCCTATTTTCACGTCTTAGAAAATCTGTCATCAAATTCTGACGTGTCTTCCTAGTTCTTCAGATTTGACTTTTTCTTTGATTCTCTTTGCTTATCCTACACCTGGATAAATTATAAATATCCTTAATATGATTAGTCCTTGTACATAAAAGTTGTAGATATTCAATACATGGTAGATGAATGAATTCCTCATTCAACTTTCTTCCTGGTCTCTCTATTCAGCTACTGAATCTCTGGGGAACTAGTGTAAGGCGACAGAGTTCCCATTTATTATTTATTCCAAGCTCCCCATGTGATGGAATAGTTTTTTTAAAATAAGTTTAATTAGAATACATTTGTTCATGAGAATATTTCTTATTTGTGCCCATTTGAAGAGTATGCTACATTTGAAATGGATGCCTGTGTTGCATAAACATACGTATTTGTCTAACATAAAGCAAGTCCTTAATGCATATTTATTTAACAAACGAATAAGTGAACATTACACTCAACATCAATGAGTTTAGGCCATTTCCTGATGGTTTCAATGGGCTCATCATCAGTGTGCTAATGTTTGGTAGGATTTCAGCAGTGAAGACAGATCCCACCCTTTCCTTCACACAGCTTACTGTTATGGGACTGCCTTTCATTTAAATGGGTTTTGACTATTTTTAAGATAGATTTTCATATTTTGAGAGAAGCCAATTTTTAAATAAAAGATTATTGAACTCATAAAGGAAGCTTTTAAAACATTTTGGCGTGACTTCATCAACAAATACATTTCATGGAATAAAAAGAAACAAACTGTGAACTTAAGAGTCTTTTTTTTTTAAAGATTTTATTGGGGAATTGGGGGGAGGGGAACAGACAAGTTGCTGTTGTTTTATTCTTCAGTCTAGTTGTGGAGGACGTTGCTTCTCTGGCCCAAGTTGGCACCATCATTGCGCTCTTCCCGGGCAAGGCAGATCAGTCGCCGGCTTCTGGACAGCCGCTCACTGTGGCTGCTGGCCAATCACGCTGGCTGCCGGCTACACACGGTAGCCCATGGCAACCCACTGCAGCAGGGGCTGCAGTCTACGCCATCGCCAGAGACCCACAGCAGCCCAGTTCCAGGTTGAGCTGTTGTTCAGCATCTTAGCTGTAGAGGGCAGTGTCACTGGCCCTCATATGTGGGATCCGAACCAGGGCCCTCTGGCATCCCAAGCCAGTTCTTAACCAACGCGCCACTTGGCCGGCCCTTAAAAGAATCTTAAGAGACTTACCAACTCATCAAAATATATGTAAAAGCAGCCTGATTCAAACAAACAAAAGGTTAAAACGTAAATGATGAGACAATTGGAGACATTTAAACATCAAGTGGATCTTGAATGACATTAAGAAATTACTGCTTGATTCTTGTTCAGGTGTGGAATGGTATTTTGGTTATATATTTTAAGTCTTTATCTTTCAGAGTTTTACACAAAATATTAACAGATGATATGATGTAATGTCTAAGATTTTCTTCAAAAGGATCCTGAGTGTGTATAGGGAATGAATGGTTGTGTAGAAGAAAACAAGATTGGTCACGTGTTGATAGGTTTTGAAGCTAGGTGATGGGTATATGAGTGTTTATAATTCTATTCTCTTTACTTTTGCATGTTTAAAATCTCCCATAATAAAAAGTTGTTTTATTTTTGTAAATAATGTTGGTAAAACTATAGGAGAGTTGGTGACTGGTTAGCTCAGTTGGTTAGACGTGGTGCTGATAACACCAAGGTTGCCGGTTCGATCCCTGCATGGACCACTGTGAGCTGCGCCCTCCTTAAGAGTTAACTATGCCATTGTAGCATGAAAGTAATGTGTAACCAATGACCATGGCTGTTCCCCAATAGAATTAAAAAAAACTATAGGAGAAGCTTTGAAAACATTTTATTTTTGACCTTTCATAAAGAAGTGGCACAGAATAAAATGCTGTCATACTTTGTTCCTTAAATGCTTTAATTGATGCATTTTACTTAAATATTCTTACTATATATTACTGAACTCCCAGTTGGCCAAGTCAACATATTAAATGGTGGAATCATGATCTGTAGCTTGCCAAGATTTTTAAATTTTACTGATTTTGTTGATTATGTGTTCCTGATAGATGTAACATTTAATCAGACAAATGACAGAGCTCCAATAACATAATAAAAATGTTAGTTTCCTTGAGTATACAGAAATCTCTTCTGAGTATCTGCCTTATTGATGATTTTGAACATGGACTTCTAATAATGGAATGTCACAGTGTCGATGTTGATTTGGTCAAAAGTGCTGTTTTTGAGTGGTTCAAGCAAAACACTTCCGAAAGTGCAGAAGCAGCAACAGCAACAGCAGCAGCAGCAGTAGCAGCAGCACAATCTGTTATATTTGCAACGAGAAAAAATTGGCAAGGATTATAAAAGTTACTTAAGAAAGAACTTCACGGGGAGATGAAGCACAAATGGAAATGCCACAGAAAGAATGTAGGGCAAATTCCAGAGGAGATCACAGAGAAATAGCAAAGCTGGTAGGAGTTGGGTCAAAAAAGCTCAGTAGGAAACAGGATGCCACATGTAAGAGACATAAAAGGAAACAGAAAAAAAGATTTTTTTTTTTTTACTATTTCAGGAACGAAAGAAAGCTAAATGACATACTTTGCTCCTTCTCCTTAAGGGAGAGGGAAAGCCAATGGTTCATGATAGTAAATATGCATATGTAATTGGTAATTTTTAAAAATCTACCTTAAAATAAAAATGAACTTGAAGTAGAACTACTAGTGCATTGGTTGAGAGGTACAAATTTAAGGCACAAAAAATAAAAATTATTTTTAAAAAGTTATTCTAACATTATTTACGATGATGAGCTCATAATTTATGTTAAAATATATCAGAAGAATTTACCATCCATATATGATGGAATATTACACAGCCAATAAAAATCATTTTCAAGGATAGTTAAGGACACCAAGAATTGTTGAATAGTATATAAAGTGGTAAATGCAGAATCATTTGTCTGGAAGGGAATGATTCAATTGTCATTATAGTTAATACTGATGAAGTTATCGGTGATTTTTATTTTCTTCATCTATTTATACATTTGTTGCCTATTTTACAATGAGAATCACTTACTTTTACAATCAGATATAACAATAAAAATATTGTTTAAAGCACCAACTCCTCAATCTCCTACAGTTCAACTCCGACTAGCACATTTAAATAACTCTTGCTAAGGTTACCGATAATCTCCACTTTGCTCAATCAAATGGATGTTTTTTTGCTTTTATTCTTTGCTTTTATTCCCATGCCAACATCTGACATTGTTGGCCACCCCATGCTAAAGCTTTGTTCCCTTGGCATGGCTGTTTTTACTTCATCACGCATCAGCTGTCACCTGGGAGACTGCAATGGCTGCCTGACTTCACTAAGAGCCATTCTGCACACTGCCACTAGGGTAAATCTGCCCACATCACTCCACTGCTTTCATCCTTGGGAGATTTCTGCAGCCCAGGATGGGGGTTGCTTAGTACTCTTTCAGTTGAAAGTGAGTCATTGAAAAGAAAATGGCAGTTTCAGGTCCCAGGGGTGAAATCAGTCTCAGACCTCTATTTTCTGTTTCTGTTCTCTCTTGGGTAGTTACATCTTTTATAATCAGATGAGCTTTCTTTCAGCAATGGGGATTTGAGAGCAGGGTCACAGATAATTCCAGGCTTATCCCATCCCAACGAGCATCCTCAAAGCCAAGAGAGACACCTTCTCTCCCAGTAGCTGTGTATGAAATCCAAGGGAAAGTCGCCGATTGAATAATACGTCTACACCTTGGACAAAGGCTAAGAGGGCAGCCCGGAGTCACAGGTCTACTCTTGTGGACAGAGGGATAATTTACTATGATTGGCAGTCTGACCCAAACCACAGCATGGAGAATGCCCAAGGGCAAGTTCTTCAAAGGAAAGCAGGGACACTGTTAATAAGAGGAAGGGGTGAGGAATGCTGGGTGGATGAAACAACAAATATTCCCTGTACAAGGTAATATCCAGTCTCCTTAGCCTAGCACTCTTGGACTTTCCGGAGCTGGCCTCTGCCAACTTTTGTAGCCTTATCTTTTGTCTTCTACTCCCAAGAACTGTGCATTCTAACCATGCTGAACTCTTGGCTCTTTTCAAAACAGACAGTGCTAGGCAGAATAGCGCCTCCCAAAGCATCCATGCCTTCATTCTCAGAACCTGTGCATATGTTATTTTACAGGACAAAAGGTATGTTGCAGGTGTGATGAAGGTTAAAGACCTTGAGGTGGGGAAGTTATCCTGAATTATCCAGATTGGCCCAATCTATTCTGAGCCCCCCAAAGGAGAGACCCTTTCCCAGATTCGGAGAACTGAGACATGGCAGTGTGCGAAGGACTGGACCCACCATTGCTGGCTTTGAAGATGAGAGAAGGGGGATGTAGGTGGCCTCTCGGAGCTGGAAAAGGCAAGGGAATGGCTTCTCCAGGAAGTAATGCAGTCCTGCTGACATTTTGATTTTAGCCCAATGAGTCTTGTGTAAGACTTTGGACCTATTACAGAGGCGAAAGATAGATTCGTATTGTTTACGCCACCACATATGTGGTCATTTGTTACAGCAGTCATAGAAAACGAATACACAGGCCATGCTACTTCTTGCTTTTTCTCGGGGGGGAATAATTTTTCCCTGACCTTCTTAGGGTACCTGGCTGGGTATGAAAATGAAACTGAGGACAGGTTAACAGGAGGAAAGCATATAAGTTTATTTAATATAAGTTTTATACGCTACAGAAGCCTTCATAAAGAAGTGAAGACCCAAAGAGACATTTGACTTGTCAATTTCAGGCAGTCATGGAGGACTATGATTAGGCTGAGGAGTAAGAGGCAAGTGTAGCAACCTGGGGGAAACTGAGCAAGGCCTGTCTGTTCAGGTTCTTCTGGGAGTCCCTTTGTCTTTGGAAATAAGGATGCTTCTCTTCTCACACAAGGGTTTTATGACCTGTTTCAGGGCATAAGGGTGAGCAGGGAGGAGATCAGAGTGCCCTTCCTGCTTCTGCATTTTCTCAAACTGCTTCAGCTTAACATATTCAATATACAAAGGTGCCGTATTTTGGGATAGCATGTCCTGAACCCCATCACTTCCCTGTCTTTTGCAAATTCTGGTCATTTCATGTAAAATGTCTTGCCTACTGATCCACCCCACTCAATCCCAGTTTACTTGGTGAACTTCTACTATTGTTCAAATATAATTCAGGTGATAGCCCCTCTCTGAAGCCTTCCTTAACATCAGCTCCTAGGAAGATGGGAGTACTTCTGTCCTATGGACACGAGGCACTCAATGCATATTTATGTTCTAGTGTTTAACACACTGTATTGAAATTATCTCAGAACAGGTATATCTCTTCCATGGTAATAGAAATGTCTTTTCTACCAGGGACTATGTCCTATTCTCCAATGTATCACAGGTCAAGCAACATTGGGCTCATAGTAAATGTTAACAACTGTTGATGAATGCATGAAAAATCATGGCACTCATTACGCATTTTGACATTTACGAGGAATGAGAAAGAGGAGGAAACTGGAAAGTTTCCATATTGTAAACAGAGAAAATGAACATAGCATTATAGATTTAACTTTTACTGCCATAAGAATGCTGGAAATCAATCAACGGAAGGTCAATTTTCAAACACCTTGAAGAGAGCAGGCACATTTTTATTGCAAGAAAATCTTGTCTTAATTATTTAATCTAATCTTCCCTTTGTCATGACTGAACTGGTAAATGGGGAGGTAAGAAATGGGTTATAATCAATCTTTCTTGATGTAGCAAGTATTTGGATTGAATCCTATATATCAGCAAACTTGGAAAATGTGGTCTTTTCTCGAGTGGCATGAATTAATAAGATCTAATGTTATCACATAAAATCTGGCCGATACATTTATGGTGAGTCAGCCTGCAAGATAACCCCCAAATGATTCTTGCCTCCTGAACTTCATTCCCTTGGGTAGTTCCCTCCCATACTAAGCAGGGCTAATCTACACGACCAATAGGACTATGCAAAAGTGGCAATGTATAACTTCTGACGCTAGATCATAAATGACATTGCTGCTTCCACCTCACTCTCTTGACTTGCTCCTTCTGGGAGCAGACAGCCCCATGTTGTGAGGATATTCATGCAGCCCCAAGGAGGAGCTAAGTAGAAAAGAGCTGAGTCCTACCAGCAATGACTAGCACCAAACTGCCAGCTGTCGACGTGAGGCCACTTTGGAAGCAGATCCGCCAGCCCTAGTCAGACTCTCAGATGACCACATCCCTGGACAATTTCTTGACTGCAACCTCACAGAAATCCTGAACAATCAATACTCCACTTAGCAGCTCTCAAATTCCTCACCTACAGAAACTGTGAGAAATAATAAACATCTATTGTTTTAATCTATTAAGTTTTGGGGTAGTTTGTTATGCAGCAACAGATAACTACTATCTATGTAAAATAGAATCTGTAGATTAGAACAAAAGTCACCATAGTGCACTTTCTCGTGTTGTTAGTTATGGATTTAAAAAAAGGGGGGCGGGGGTTATTCTCCAGTCTTAGCGCAGAAGGAAGATAACTTCAGAGCACACTTGCTTCTTTTTAATTTTATTCTAAAAAACGAAGAAGTGACAGGCTTGGGACTCCACTACCAGTTCTCAGTGACCAGTGATCAATGACAAGCCTGATCACCTCCTCCCTTGTCTCTAGATTCTTATCTACCATTGGAGTATGGGAAGTTGGATGGTATGATGGTTAATTTTGTTTGTCAACTGACTTGATCTAAGAGGTGCCCAGACATTGTCCAGACCAAACCGTATTCTGGGTGTGTCTGTGAGGGTGTTTATGGGTGAGATCAATATGTGAATAGACTGAGTGAAGCAAATTTTCCTCTCTAGTGTGGGTGAGTATTGTCCAATTAGCTGAAGACCTGAATAGAACAAAGAGGCTGAGTAAGAAGGAACTCCCCCTGCCTGAAAGCTTGAGCTAGAACATTGGTCTTTTCCAACCTTCAGACTCAGGCTGACACATCAGCTCTTTTTGGGTCTTGAGCCTGATGACTTTGGGACTTGAACTAAACTACCATCAGCGAGCTCTCTGGGTCTCCAGCTTGACAACTGCAGATCTTGGAACTTCTCAAACTTCCATAGTTGTGTGAGCCAATTCTTTATAATAAATTTCTTCATATATATATATATATATATATATATATATACATGTAAAATCTATCTACGAGTATATATATTTTTGGTTCTATTTTTCTGGAGAACTCTGACTGATACAGATGGTGTAATTCCTAATGTGACTTCAGGGAATCAGAAAGCCATGACACATTCTAAGTCTCCCACTTGACAGGGTTCAGGACTGAAATAGATCTTTTGGGCTTCTCTATTTTCCTGCAAAAAAACAAATAAGAAGGTATAAAAGCTACCTGTCATCTTTGAGGTCTGATATTATTGTGGCTCACTGTATTTCTCCTGTGTTACAGAGTTTGTGGGTGGACACATAACTCAAGGGTGTCTCTATGATTGCTGCTCTGTGCATGACCATCATAGAACAAATGCCTTGATGTCATCTCATCAAAAGCACCAGAGAGGATGTTTTAGGTGGAGAGAGGGGAGGGGTAGGAGTAAGAGCGTGATGAAGAAGGGCAAAGGAAGAACAGCATAAGCATGACTGTGCGGAAGCAGAAGGCAATGAACCGGTTCGGGCATAGATCAGGACCACTCCTTGCTTGGCTGTTGAGTTAACACAGATACACTCTGGTTAATGCCCTAAAGAAGATGAATTAAATAAAACACTTTGGTTCTAAAGAAACTGGTATCTGGAAAAGGGCAAGCTGGCGTGCAAATACAAGAAAAAGGCTTGCAGTCTAGTTTAACTTACTCAATTCTGAGAAGGTAACACATTACAGTTCAAATGCCTCCCATCCATAACAGTAAATTTTCAATCAGATAAGTGTGATTCTGATAAACTTTTTCACATGGCTCTGTAAATAGCAAGCGTAAGGTTTACTGCCACCATTGTTCATAAGTCAATTAGAGTGTTTTTGCAGCCTTGCTATGAAATTGCTTCAATTTAGATAGAATGGCTAAGTGGTTGTCTTTAGTATCCTGAAATTTAATAGTAGAGCTGTGTAGATTTCAGTCTTTCTATGCAGGAATGGCAAAGTGGTTTCAAATTACTGCCTTTTTTTTGGTCATCTTATGACTGCTAGCATATCATTAGTACTTTAATTTTATATGTATCTATTTATCAGGCTGCAGAAGTAATTTTTCCCACTCTAAGTATAGGTGGGGAAGGTAGTAACCTCTGCAGGGTGGTGGCAGGAGTTACTGGGCTGTATAGCCAAGACCTAGTGCTAGCTCTTAAGCTTGTCTAAACTCAGGGAAGTCACTGGAGAATAAGAAAGGTAAAATCTTACTACAAAAGAGTGAAGATTTGAGGCAGGTCTTAGAATCGGGGACTAAAGGTAAGCTTCGGAAGGGCAGAACGCTCTATTCTTTTTCTTGCCTGATTAAACACAAGGACCTATGCATTCAATAAGCATTTCTTGAATGTTTGAAGGTGGTAGAGAATGCTCAGAAGTCACGGGAAGAAATGGCTCCTGTGGAAGTCAGGACTTTCAACAGCTCAGGGAATTGCTACTTGGCTCCTGTTCTGGGGTGGGTATTGAACTTTGTAGCAACAGAACACTTACATGGTATCACCTCTAGATAAGAGTTTTAGTTTTGAATGTATAGACTCCAAAGAAGTATAAGGAAAGGCTTCCAGTGATCAGTAAAGCCCCTAACATGATATGCAAAATTTTGTAGGCAATCACACATTCTTCTGAGTGTCTGAGCTTTCATCAGAATCTCAAAAGATCTGAGACCCATAAAAAGCTAAGAGCTACGGGCGCAACAGAGAAGTGTAGGAAGGAGGAGATGGTCTCTTTGGAAGTGCCATTTGAGAAGACATCTGAAAGGAAGTTGAGCCAGGGGGATGCCTGGAGGGAGACTGGTGTAGGCAGTGGGAACAGCATGGGTGAGGGCCCGATGTGCTGGTGAGCTTAGCGTGTTTCAAGAGCAATAAAGCCTGTGTTGTGGGGGCAGAGTAAGGAAAGCCAGTGGTAGAAAACGGGTAGGGGAGGCAGCAGGCTGCGTGATCACGTAGGGTCTTATAGGTCATTGTAAGGATTTTATCATATTCTGAATAGAGTCGGATGATGTTATCGATTAAGGAACGTGGTCAGAAGAAGTATTTGCAATCCATGAGAGCGACAGGCTGTCTTTGAAATACATTATTTCCTGGATAGAAGAAAAACTAGGAACTCTGAAGATACAGTCAAGTACTCTATAAGCACTGAATAAATACTCTTAACTCACTGGTAGATGAATGTGTACGAAAATGATGAATGAGGGACATACTGTGTTATTATTCAAGCTATCATGATGGGTATTGATTCAGTTCTTTAAAGAAAGCTCCTTATTTTTTGATAAGTTGAACAAATTTATTATATTGTCCAGAAACCTAGCGCTTAGAGAGTTATTTTAATATTATGCTAATACTTAGGGATTTTTGCTTAGGTGATCTTTCAGGTGTGCAGGGAATTTGCATAATAAATTTTGCATGAATATATCTCCTCTCTTCTTTGCTGCAAAAGAAGCTAAGTAATAAATATTCCCTCTCAGTAAAGCGTTCAACAAAGGAAAACAAATATTTATAATAGTCAAGTCAATGAGATCGTTGATAGGAGAGAGTGATAGGAAGACTATATCTACAGTTCATGCCAAAATTTTTTACCTGGAAGAAATAACTTGGTTGGCTATTTCCAATTACTTGATAAACTGGTACTTAATTAAGCGCTATTAGGTAAAATGAACACTGCCAAGTAGCATAGAAAGGTTGCAAAATTTTGGACCTCATTCACTCATTCATTCATTCATTCATTCATTTATTCAAATCAACTAACATCTATCATGCATGTACCAGGTATTAGGTAGCAGGTACTGTGCTAGGAGCCAGAAATGGAAGAAAAAGTTTTAATTTCAACTATAAGTAATGAATAGTCTAGAAAGAACTCAACAGAATAACTAACAGTGGCTTCTAATTATAAATAAAAAAAGTCATCATATTTCTTCACAGTTATGACAACTGGCAATAGACTGTTAACTTCTTTGCATTGACTGTCTCCCTCTCTGCTTTGTCTTTGTTTGTAATCAGTAGAACTGTCAGCACGTCTGGACCCACAGATGACAATCCAACTGGACAAACTAAACATGGTCAGTTTAGATGACCGCCTTCAGCCCCTTCTGCTCATCCTTGGGAAGTGCTGCAGAGCTCACGTCAGTGACTTTCCACCCACAATCCCTTTGTGGTTCTTTGGATGTGGGCACATACTGGCTACTTCACGGACTGCCCCATCTCTGTTAGTAGAGCAAGTGTATGTGACGAAAATGATGATGAGCTGCACATCAGTACTTGGACATCAGGCAGTTAGTTCACTCTTGCTTTGCAATTTGGCAGCATTCCACTCTGTACTGACCCCTCAGCTGGAAAAAGTTCTCATCTTGTTAACACACTGCTAGATTAAGACAGTAATGGGGGGTAATAATTTCTCTAGCCCACAGACATCTCTCATATTACTGACTCTGGTACTTAAATGACTTTTTAAATACATTTCGGTTTTAGTTATCTTTAGCTGTGTAACAAACAACCCCAAATCTCAGAGGATGAAAACAACAAGCATTGCATTTTGTCATGATATTGCCAGATGGGCTGGGCTCAGTCACGCAGTTCTTCTAATGGTCTTACTAGAGGTCCCCGGTGTGGATGTATCTATTCAGCTGGTGGTGTCGCTGTGGGACACAGGGACAGTTGTGCTTCCCTGTCTTTATGTAGTCTTAGGCTTCCTGCTCTCCATGTGTCTTGCATCCTTTCTGCATTGTCTCTTTCCTTTGGATGGCTTTTTTCACACAGCACCTCAGAGCCCTCAAGAGTCCCAGGACTTATTACGGCTTAGCCACATTCTATTACGAGTGAAAGAGAGTCATGGAGCCAACCAGATTCAAGGGAAGGGAACCACACAGGGGGATGAATATTCGGAGGCATGGTTCAGTGGAGCCCTCTACAGTGACATCAGGATGGTAGGAGTGAACTCCTTAGCAAGGCACATGGGTACTGGTCCTTGATGGGTAGGGTCCTACCTGTTTTGCACATCATGCTTCCGACAGCACTTAATTTCTGGAAGTCATCTTGCCTTTAATCATCTGGGTCCTTTTGCCTGGGAGAGCTTCTCCCTACTTTCTGACAGCTGGCAAAGTTTCTTCTCCTGCAAGTTCTAGCTCAGGCTTTATCTCTTTCAGGGACTCTTGCCTGAGGCTCTCAGGTTCTGTTAGGTCCTTGCTTTGGAGTTTCCAGAACATAGTCTGTGATTTTCTCTTTCATAAAACTTGCCATGCTGTATTAAAATGTCTGGGAATTTGTTTCATAAGTTTGTTTCCCCAGATAGACTATGAACAACCTCAAAGCAGGGGATGAGTCTTACTAATGTGACTGCTGTCACTCTGCAAGCACCCAATAATAGTATGTTAAAACAGAATTGGAACCATAGGAGTGCATCTTGTGCAGTTCAGCATCACCAAATTATCCAGAATGATGCAATGCACGTATTAGTGGTTTAATAAATACTGGATGGTTAATTGAACAAAGAAATCTATTTCTTTTAGTTACTATGTAAGAGATATAAACTCTGATTTCAGTGACCTGGTCACTTTTCAGTGAGCTTCATAAACATTTCAATTCTTAGCTTGGAAAGAAGATGCAGTATGCCTTGGGCATAACTTTTCAAGAAACATCAATGTTTAACAGCATAAACCTTTCAGGTGGGTGGCATGTGGCTGAAAATAAGTCCACATCTTTCTGAAGATGCTGGCTAAAATTCTGAGGGCATGTATTCATGCCACCACACCCAAAACTGTTCTCTTGCTTCTACAAAACATAACAAAACCTATAGGAAACCAAATTACTTTGCTACGTGTGACAAATCCAAACTGTTGCAGAGCAAGAGATAACATGAATCAGCAGTTCTCAGAGGCAAACATCAGCAGTTATTTTGAGGTGAGTGAAACCCAGTCTTCATCCTAACACTGTACTGCATTTCCGGAGGTCAAGTTTTCGGTTTTATGCTTTATGGAAAATGAGTTATACACAATGATTTCAGCCACCTGAAGGCCTTAAATAAAGGCGATTGCAGCAGAATACCACCCAAGCACGCCTGCGTTTACTGCGTTTACAAAGGCCTCTCTTCCTTTGGAGTGCTTTGTGGTGAGCTGTGTGCCTATATTTGACAATTTCCCCCTGCAGGGGTTTGGATCACCAGGAGACTTACAGTGCTTGAATTTGATATGCTGTGGCCTAGGCAATGAAACGTCATCAACATATTCTCCAGCTACCATCTTTTTCCTGTTTTCAAAATCTGTTGTTCTAAGAGAAA
>NW_017731413.1:1311340-1322810 GCF_001890085.2 Hipposideros armiger | reverse complement strand
AGGCAGTTAGAGGCAGGCATTGGGTCTCTGCATTCCTGCACGTCCCACAGGATGTGACTGCCCAGTGACCTCCCCTCTCAACCCAAAACTTCTTTTCATTGTAACTATCTACCCCCAAAACAAATGCGTACAACTACATCAGACCAGTCACTTGCACCTGCGCAGTACATCCTGTCAATCACAGGTGCCAATCAAGTGGTCCCACGCCCTTAGGGGAACAGCCCATTCTAGAGAAGAGATAAAACCCCCAAGTCCTGGGAAGTCCGCCCTTTTTTCCTTTTTTTGGACGCCCCGCTCTTTTGACCGCTTAATGTAATTTCTCTTCTAATAACGGGCCTTTGAGCCGTTCTCTACTGCTCGGGCCTACTTCTACTCTTTGAAATGTACTATCTCTTTGAATAAACTACTTTTTCAGTACTTTACTCCGGCATCTCATTCAATTCTTTGCTCGAGTTGCCAAGGACCTGGACTTTGCGCCGAGAAGGGCCCACTTTCGGACACGTCCAGCTGTAACAATGTTCCCAATGAGTTTTAGTGCCCATTTTCCCTCATTTTGAGATGAATAATTAAAGCCCCGAGACAGTGTGTGTGTTTGCCTGAGGCTACACAGCTGTTCAGTGATGGAACCTACTAACAGGCCGAGAACAACCTCAAAATGTTAGATCCTATTAGTCTCAGGGGAATCCATCAACTACTGGGTCCCCTACAACCATCTGGGTCCCTCAAGACTTTCAAGGACCAACTTAAATAGTTGATATGTCCATGATTTTCAGTTTCAACAATAAATTACTCTTATTTGTGAAACTTTATCCAACAACAAAATAAAACCACAACTATTAATGTTCATTTGAATTTACCACAGGCCAAGTACTTCATTAAGTAAGTGCATTACATGCGTTATTTCTTTGATTCCTCACATGAATCCTATGAAGTAGGCGGTTGCTATCCCTGTTTTACAGAAGGCCAGAGAAATGAAATGATTTGCCAGGTTCACACTTCTAGTGGCAATGTTAGTGGCAAAGCCGTGTCCAGGTCATTCTGACTGTACGGAGTGTTATACTGCCTCCTAAGAGTAGTCAACATTTAAAATTCTATCCCCTCCATAGGCTTCCTCATTCCACATTGAGCACCAACCAATTCAGTGAAGTGTTGCTCCTCTGAAACCCCAAAGCCCCATTAAGTGTATTAACTTAAAAATAAAAGGCCAAAATGAGAGGCAGCAAGTGTTTGAAATTCAGAATAGCCACTCAGAAACCACTGATTCAGGCAGAAACCCAAATAGTGTTCTGATTAGGAGGTGAAGGCAAGGGGTATTTATGAAAGGGAAGGGAATGATTATATGAATAAAAGGAAGGAGTTTCTATGGGTGTTAATAAGTTAAGGAAAGAATTTCTATAGGTGCAGATTAGCTGACATAGTGATGCTAATTCTAAAGAACGTCTTTAATTTTCAGTCCAGTAGTCATTATGTCTGTTTCCCTGTTAGCTTTGCAAATAATTGTCTGAAATACAATGCTGCTATCAATCCAGTCCAAAGGTTACTTTGCTAAGTTTAAACATTGCAAAAGTTTGAGGAGTAAGGGTTCCTCTGGGATGGCAACTCCAACTCCATTTTGAAGTGGTTGTATTATATTATTTTTTACAGGTGTAACCCATGGGAATTTGTCAAACATTGTCTTGTATCATCGTTGTATGGGGGTACATGTCATTTTCCTAAATTAAGCCTTAATCTTCCTGAGGACAGAAAAATTCTCTTGGATTCCTTCTGCTCTTCAAGAAGCTTTGCATACGGTGAGTGCTTAGCAATGTTTGTGGTTGAAACGAGTCCCCTTCTGGATTAAACTCACTTCAAAGGAGAAACATTATTCTAACCAGGAAGGACCCCTCAGTCGGCCTGCTAGTTGACCATTCTCATCTTTGGACTCTAGCTGTGTGAAACCCAAGAACAAAGTAGAACAGATGACATCCAGGGGAGGGCAAGCCATGCTAATTTTTGTTGACTGGCCCATTGAAGTGGTAATGAGGCAGAATTACTGCTGTGGGTCAGAGCAGACCTGGAGAGCTCTCCTGCTTTGTTATTCATCTTTTCCTGGGGGATTTAGCAATCCAGGCAGGCAGCTTCTTTCAGCCAGGCAAACGCCAAACCTCTCGGTGAAGTGACAAGAAATATTCACCCCAGTGGCATCTTCCCAACCAAGCCTAAGGCAGAGAGTGCTGGCTTTCTTCACAGTTCCCAGGCAATCCAATGTGCCAGAAAGCACAATTCAGAGCCACAAGCTACAGGCAAAAACAAGCACACCGAAAAGAACAAAGACCATCCTGCACACTGCTTTTGTCTGATGTGGCATTTGCACACATGGGTGGCCACCGTTCTTCCATGGCTGCTGCCAGGTTTGTTCTTCCCAAACGCTGCTGCTGCTAAAAACCTGCACTAGCTCTACCTCCCGAAAATGGCAGCCTGAGAATGAAAGGTTTGCCATAGTTTGACTCCAACCTATGAAAATATTATCATCTCTCATTCCTATTAATTCAAATTCCAACCAACAATCTCCTCTATTTATTCTATACTTTTCTATGCCTTGATATCGGCAGGGTTTTCCTTACTTGTGAGTTCAAAGCCGAGCTAGGCTTCAAATACCAGCAGCTCGCTTGTACAAACCTATTCTGACCATGCCTGTTGGCAAAAATATCTCCTTCCTCTGCTAACAATGGTTTTCTCATGGCATTTATAGTTTTTCTTATCTGGCTTGTGCTTGTTCAATCTGCAGAATGTAGTCCAGTGCATAGCACACAACAGGCATTCAATAAATATTTGTTGAACAAATATTGATTTTTACTTACGTGGCCATTACATTGGTGGTCTCTTTGGAAACCAAATATAAAATTTACATAAACTCATCATTTTCAAGGGTCAAAGATAATTCTGGTTTTCAAGGGATGAGGGCTCTGGCGTCTCAATGTTTTCAGGGCCTAGTGCGAGGTCCCTGTTACAGGTGACAATGAATAATATTACTGTGCTCAATCTCCTGAGTGCCTACTGTATGCTAAATCACTTCACATTCACACTCCTAGTTCTCCTGGGGACATACTGATGATGGCTATTTATTTTTAGAGAAGACAAATGAATAACGCTTAAAGATCAACATCCTTGCACAGAGTTGCATTGAGAGTGAATGCCAGAGTCAGGATTCACACCCAGGTCTGTCTGGCTCCAAATTGAGCGTTTTCCTCACCACCCCAGGTTCCCTCTCTGAACCGCACAGCAGGTTTTATGGAAGTTCCTGCTATTTCTCTGTCACTTCTCTGAGGTTCACTTCCCACTCCCACAGCTTCACAAAAGAACAATTACGCCTGCCAGTGACCCCGCTTCCTCTAATAGGACTTCCGATGGCTGCGGCGCCATTTCAGCGTCTGCGAGGCCTGCTTCTCTCTACCTGGAGCAGGCTCCCAGGAGGCGCTGGCAGCCTGGCAGAGGGTCATTTCAGCTGCTTGTTTTTGCTGCCTTCTCAGCCCAAACTGCTTATTCCAAGCCTTTCTGTTATACATCCTCACCTGCTCTCAACCCCCCTTTCACCTTCCCTTCAGTCTATTCCGGAGGCCTGTAACTCACACCTGTGGCCACTCAACATGGCATCAGGGGAGAGCGGAAACCTTATTGTCAGGCTGTCTAATAGGGATGTGGGGAAATTCCACAGAGACTTGTCTAACGAAGATTACCTCTGAACTACCTATGAAGAAATGGTTTTCTGAGCCTTGAGGAGACCCATGATAGGGATATCTGTGTGGAGGGAGAGTGGGAGAGGAACTCGAAATGAAGAGAGCAGAGCTACTGGCAAGCACCAAAGCATCTCCTTGAAAACAGTTAATGAACCCAATAGAAATATTGAATCAATGATAAGATGTACCTAAAAACAAAACAAAATATTTTAACATCCCTGGAATTGGGATGCGGCTTACAACTAATTGGTAGTGTATAATCATTGTTGGCCACACAGCAGCCATCGTAGCTGTCATGGCCTTTACTTGTGTAATCAAATGCATCAGCATCAATGTTTGCAGAATGGGTGGGAAAAATAGCCTAGGACTACAGAATTGCAGAGCCAACCTCAGAGCCCAGTATTTTCATGCTTTAATAGTTTCCTTTAGGAAATATTTCATCATCACACAGAGGTGGCACAGAGGCCAGTGCTGCGTGGAAAAGCTTGGACATCACTGACTGAGTCAAAACTGAATCTACTTAGAAGAGTCAGATTTAGACCCTGAGGAAGTTTTAAAAAAATCTGAACCAATTTTTCTGCTTATTTTTTCTTTCTAATGTATGCCCAACAATGATAAATGGTTTTAAAAATGTGTAAGTATATTAGAGCTCTTTTAATAAATATAAAATAAAAACTTTAAATGGTAAATTAAAATTTGGTAAGATTTGTAAACACTTAGTTTTACTTTTTTTTTTTTTTACTAGGAAGTCAAAATATACATTTCTTTAAAAATCTACATAGCTTTCCATGCTGGTTGATTTTGTAGTTTCAATAAAGTAGCATGTATTTTACAAAGGAGCTTTACTGTCACTCAAAAGAATAGAAATAAAACAACAGTCCAAGAGGTTTGGTGGAGTCCAAGGTCTTGGTGGAGACTGGTAGGTTTCCTTGAAATACTAGTGGGAATATAGTATTTGGCAAGGCTGGTCGTATTCCCTTTAAGAAGGCATGGTTTGACATAACATCATGGTGCTAGGATTTCATAACTGAACTTCTGTTTTGGTATCCATGGTCTAGACTACTAGTTTAAGCATTTTAATTAATAGTAACACAATTTTTGGAGGGCTTATGGCTGCCCAGCTGAAGACTACATCTAGCTTCCTTTGCAGGTTGGAGTGGCCATGAGACTTGAGTACTGGCTAATGGTATGTGAGGAGATGTTAGGTGTGCAACTTCAGGTCGTGCCCTTTAAATAAAGATGCAGTCCACTTTCCCTGCCATTGTTTGGAATGGAGCTGGGATGGAGAAAGCTGGAGACATTCTTGGGTCAAAGATGGAAGCTTTGTGTTAAAGGTGGCAAAACAGTTAGCTACAACCTGAGCCCTAATGATTTGGGATGATTTTTGCCATATCACCTTAGACCACGGGCCCAGACTAATAGGCAAGAGAAGTAAATTTTTACCTTACAAAAGCCACTATTATTTTGGGTCTCTCTGTTCCAGCAGCCAAAAAAGTTATGTTAGCAGCTCCACCTTCATGGTCCTGCCCCTCATCCTCTCCTCTCCTGAAAGAACACGACTCACTCTTCATTGTGCCCATCTCATAAAGGGGCTCCTTTGAGCTCTTCCTCTGAGAACCTACTCAATTTTCTTGAAATTTGGTTGCCTTGGAGTTACTAGTCATCCTCCCTGGTGAATAAAGTCCTGCCCTAAAGCTGGGCCCCAATATTTTCGGAAACCTGAATTGTTGTTTCCTCTCTCATCTTAAGGTCCTTAACTTCCTTAAGTTGGACTTAATACTTACTTCAACCTTCAGTTGTCTCTTCCTTTCCTTGCCTATGTGATCCTTTTGTTCATCCTCTACCTCAGACAGTTGTTTCTATGGCCCCCCAAAATATACCTGGTCCCTGTTCCTGCTTTGCTTCAGCGGAACATAATTGGAAGAAGGTTGCTAAAGCATACAAATATTCATAGAGTACTTATTCTGTGAGTGACACTTTTTTATACATTATATCCAACCTTTATAATAACAACCCTAAAAAGAGTTATCCCTATTATACAGATGAAAAAACTGAGGCTCTGCATGGATTACTGTCTTGCCCATGATGCCTCATCTAATAAGCAACGAGTCTTCACTTAAAAAATAATCTATATTTTCCTCTCTATCCATACGATCACCCAAGCCCAGTGCTGAGACAAGGGTCCAAAGATGAGGGCTCAATTGGAAAGAAGAAAAAGGAATCCAGCATCCTTCTCTAGGAGCCATATTAACATCAGGACGCCAGATTAACATTGCAAAGTTGCTGAGAGAAAAGGATGCTTTTCTTCTAACTTTTGCTTTTTGGATTTAAAAAAATAATAATTTTCCTCCCCTTTCCTCCCCCAGGATTCTTCTATTTTCCTGACCTTGACAGACGTTTCTCCTGAGGTCCTCTGAATTATTATGGAGTAAAATGGCTTATTTTAATTTCCCTAGGTGTCTTTATTGAATTCTTTCACAGTGTTTTATGGAAAATACCTGATTACTAATTCATAGAACAGACTATTATGAGATTCTCTGCTAAGTGGCTGCCACAGTGTTATTCGGGCCAGGGAGCCTCTCGAGTCGCTGCTTCTGACCCGCTGCCTGCAGGCTCAGAAGTAAGGAGGCCAGCTAACTCCAGAAACTTGTGGTTTACCCTATTCTATCACCCCCTGAACAATTTCTAAAATAAAATACTGCCTCCAGCCCCCTGGTGAAACTCTTGAAAGATTAGAAAGCAAGGCATGTTCACATGGAAGTTAAGAGCATGGGTTCTGGAATCAGGCTGGGCTTAAATGCCCACTGTTTCTATTTCAACAACCTTGGGCAAGTTTCTTAATCTCTCAGTTCCTCTGTTTTGTTACCTGTAGGGTACAAGTAATAACTATCTCTCAGAGTTTTTGTGAGAATTATATGAATTAACATAAGTAAGGTGCTTAGGACAGTGCCTGGCTCATCATATTAAATGCCTCCTAAAAAAGTTAATTAATGATTTCTATTATAAATAAGAGTTACAATAGTAAGAGTCCTACAGAACCTGGTGCAAAATACCATAGCATGAGAAAGGTTCTGTGAGTGCCTACACCTCTAGGATTTTGGTGGCCCTGTATGTAAACACTCACAAACATGAAATCACATGAAACCATTGTACTTAGTAGTGTGATTCCTCTAACTCAGCATGGTTGATGAATATATAATAGCACACACATGGAAATGTCGTGGGTGATCACATGATTCTCTCAAGGGAGAGAATCCCCACTACAGATCTTATAGTTACAGGCAGAATGAGTTACTAGATGAATTACAGAATGAGTTACTAGTAAATAGATTTACTGTGGGTAATGTTCCCCTCAGTTTGACTAAACTTTAGAAGGGTTTCTTCCATACTTTAGGCCCTGATCTCTCTTTTCTTAGAACATTCACTTTAGAAAACTTACAATTGTAAATTCTTTCTCTGCCCCTTTGAGAGGTAAATCTTTTCCCAGTCTCTTGCTGGTTTTATAACCCAGGGATGTCTTTCCCAAGGACCTGGAAGCTATCCTTTGAAATGTAGTCATCAAAGAAGATATTGCCCATATCTCCCAAGGCTTTGTGGGTGGGTAGGAGTCTAATTTCAATAAGCATCAATTAGTAAACACAGATGGCCTAATTACATTGACCAATCTTCCCCCATGACTCTCCTTAAGTACTTTTCCACTAGCTCACCCCAGCACTTAAAAACTCTCCCACATTTCTTTTAGGGGAGTTGAGCTAAATCTCTCTCTATTACAATAGTCTTGAATAAGTCTTTCTTTACTAACTCCAACCAGTGCAATTTTTCTTTGATGCTACAATTAACAGGCAGAATAAAACTGTAAGACAAATGTTTCTAGGCATATGGAACGATGATGATATAAAAGTGGAAATGAAGAATAAAAGAAGCCCCTGGTCCTCCCTCACCCCCACTGCTCACCAACCAACCAACCAACCAACCAGATTTTGCTTTAAAGGAATAGGAAACAAGTCAATTGTAGAGAGTGCTGAGTGTGGCTCAGATTCAAGCAGAAGATACATTTTCGTTGTTACAAAGAAGTTATGCTATAAGTTCATCTCTTAGAAGTTGGTTGGGCTTTGAGAAGAATAGACAAAGGCTCAAAGTTACAGACCTTGTGAGAAAATACACAAGAAGATTCCTCTCACAATGACAGTCAACGCAATTCTCCAGGGGATGCCTAAAGTTTCCATAAAGCTTTATGTGAAGACCAGCCACTTGGTTTCCAAAGGACCTGGGAGTGTGCTGGGATCTTCCACCTACCTAGAAAGCCTCCTGTAAAGTCAGTCTTGATTTCCCATCAAGATGACAGAGTAGGTAAATGCTGTGTTTGCCTCCTCTCACGACCAAATAAAAATTACAACACCCATCACTGAGAATCACCTTAAGTCTAGCTGAATTAAAGTCCTATAACTAAGGATATACAGAAGAAGCCATTTAAAGACAGGTAGGAGGGGCAGAGATGCAGAATGGGGTGGTCCTGTACCCATGTGAGATGGTTAAAAATGGGGAGGGATAGCTCGGCTATGGAGGTTCCCCCCTGAGGGGAGAGGAGTACCAGCCCCATATTAGGTTCCCCAGTCCAGGGATCCAGTGCCAGGAAGAGAGGCCCCCATAACTTCTGGCTGTGAAAACCAGTGGAGACTGAGGCTGAGGGAGTCCCAGGAACTTCTCTTGAGGGACCCGCTCATGGACTTACTCACTGACAGACTTACTTACTCTGAGCTTCAGTGCTAAGGCAGCAGCTTGAAAGGCACCAGGGACATACAAGGAGAAATGGAATTGTCCAGCTGAAGGGTAAGGGCTGGAGGAGCAGCTTTCTCCCAGACAGAAGTGTTGGCAGAATCCATTATTTCTTTTTTGAGCCCTCACCCCTTTCAGCCTGCAGGGGCAGGCAGCTGCCATATCTGAGTCTCCATCAACCTGGTTAACACTGTTTGCCCCACCCTGGTGATTCTGAGACCCCACCCAACTTGGGGATCCTCCCAAGCTGCTTCCTTCCAGTGACTTTTCCATTCAAGCAGCCTGCCTTGGCTCAGGCTGCAGACTTTCTTAGAATCTTTCAAAGGTTTGCAAAACCCCAACAAGAAGCATCTGGCCTCAGCAGGCCCCATACCTCTGCTGAGCAGCCCCAAGCCTGGCATTAGTGGCAGCAAACCTTGGTTCATGGCTTGGCCTCTCAAGGCACCTCCAAGCCCAGCATGAATGGCTGGCATCTGTGGATTGCTTTGTGGCTCATGACAGGTGGCACAAGGCAGGGTACAGGCTGTGGCTGCACTTGGCCTGTAGGCTGCACTTGGCCTGTGGCTTGCATGCCCAGTGGCCGGCTCTGGACAGAGCCAGAGCATCACCCAGCTGCTTCTGTGAACAACATACCACAGGGTAGACTGGACAGGCACCAGAGCTCTGCTAAAGTGAATCATGCCTCATAGGATCAGCCCCTTCACAACAGTTCCTCTAACTGTAGAAATAGCCAGTCCCTACAACCAATCAACCCAAGGGTCAATCCCTCCCATTGACAAGCAAACAGCAACCAAGGCTCAACTACAACAGGAGGGCAAATACATCTCACATAAGGGGCACATCTGGAGCACCCAGCTCAGGTGAGCAGAGAGCACCACTGGGCCCCATGGGATACCTACTACAGAAGGCCACTGTACTAAGAACGGGAGACATACCAGCCTTACCTAATACATAGAAACAAACACAGGGAGGCAGCCAAAATGGGGAGACAAAGAAACATGTCCCAAATGAAAGAACAAAAAAAAAGCTCCAGAAAAAGAACTAAACAAAATGGAGAAAAGCAATCTGTGAGATGCAGAGTTCCAAACACTGGTTATAAGGGTGCTCAATGATCTCAGTGAAAACTTAACAAAGAGATAGGCAACATAAAAATGGAGATAGAAAACATAAAAAAGAACCAGTCAGAAATAAAGAATACAATAACTGAAATGAAGAATACATTAGAGGGAATCAACAGGAGATTAGATGAAGCAGAGGATCGAATCAGTGATTTAGAAGAAAGCAGGAAACACCCAATCAGGATAGCAAAAAAAAAAAAGAATCCCCCAAAATGAGGACAGCTTAAGGGGCCTCTGGAACAATACTAGGCATACTGACATTCACATCATTGGGGTACCAGAAGGAGAACAGAGCAAGGAATTGAAAATCTATTTGAAGAAACAATGACGGAAAACTTCCCTAATCTGGTAAATTAAATAGATATACAAGCCCAGGAAGCGCAGAGAGTCCCAAACAAGATAAACCCAAAGAGGTCCACATCAAGACACATCACAATAAAAATGCCAAAGGTTAAAGACAAAAGAGAATCTTAAAAGCAGCAAGAGAAAGGCAGTTAGTTACCTACATAAGACTATCAGATGATTTCTCGACAGAAACTGTGCAGGCCAAAAGGGATTGTGACAAAATATTCAAAATGATGAAGAGCAAGAAGCTACAACAAGATTACTCTATCCAAAAAGGCTATCATTTAGAATCAAAGACAGATAAAGAGCTTCCCAGACAACAAAAAATTAAAGGAGTTCATCACCATCAAACCAGTATTACAAGGAATCTTAGAGTTCTTCAAGATGGGAAAAAATAAAAAATAAAAATTATGAATAAAATGGCAATAACTACATACCTATCAATAATTACTTTCAATGTAAATGGATTAAATGCTCCAATCAAAAGATAAGGTGGCTGAATGGATAAAAAAGCAAGACCTTTACATATGTTGTCTAGGAGAGACTCCCTTTAAGTCGAAAGACACACAAATACTGCAAGTAAAGAAATGAAAAAAGAGATTTCATAAAAATGAAAATGAAAAAAAAACAAAAGCTGTGGTACTTCTACCAGACAAAATAGACTTTAAAACAAAGGCCAGTAATCCTACTTCTGGGTATTTATCTGAAAAAACCGAAAACACTACTTTGAAGGGACATGTGTATCCATATGTTTATTGTAGCATTATTTGCAATAGCCAAGATGTGGAGGCAGCCTGGGTGTCCATTAATGGATGAATGGATAAAGAAGAGGAGATACATATACACAATGGAATATTACCCATAAAAATGAATGAAATCTTGCTATTCGCACTAACATGGATGGAATTAGAGGGTATTGTGCTGAGTGCAGTAGTCAGATAGAGAAAGACAAATGCCATATGTTTTCACTCATATGTGGAATCTAAAGAACAAAATAAACAAAACAGAAACAAACTCATAGATACAGAGAATATTTTGATGGTTGCCAACTGGGTACATGGTTGGGGGGTGTAGGTGAAAAAAAAGAAGGTATTGAGAAGTACAAATTGGTAGTTACAAAACAGTCATGGGCTGTAAAGTACAACATAGGAAATATAAATGCAGTCTATAATATTTTAATAACTATGAAGTCAGACAATTAAGTTCGTGAACTCATCCTAGAAAAAGTGCTACTTACCTCATTGCTGAATATCACTACAGTCACCTTCGAAGTACTCCCCTTGGGAAGCTATGCACTGACATCAGCACCTAGTCCACCCTTGAAAGCAATTTTGGAACTCTCTCTGGAATGGCCATCAGAGCTGTCGTCGTATTACTCTCGATGTCCTGAATGCCATCAAAATGTCTTCCTTTCAATATTTCTTTTATCTTTGTGAAAAGACAAAAGTCATTGGGGGCCAGATCAGGTGAGTAGGGAGGGCGTTCCAATACAGTTATTTGTTTACTGGCTAAAAA
>NW_017731413.1:1306567-1307447 GCF_001890085.2 Hipposideros armiger | reverse complement strand
TAACTGTTTGTCCAGTTGGTACAAATTCATGATGAATAATCCCTCTGATATCAAAAAAGGTTAGCAATATCATTGCAACAAGGTTACAAGCTTAATTGTCAGACCTCGTATATATGGTGTCAGGTGGATATTAAATTTACTGGCGTGATTACTTTGTAAGTTATATAAATGTCTAATCACTATGTTGTACACCTGAAACTAATAATATTGTATGTCAACTATAAACCCTTGATGAAACAGAGTGGTATTGGGTGGTGGTCAAACATTTTAAAAGTATTGGAGTACCAGCATGAATTCTCTGGGTAAGAAAACATGAGTTCTGAAAATGGATATTAATTATAATAAGACATATTATAAAGTGTAAATAGTTAAAACAGTGTGGGGCTGAAATGTGAAAAGATACAGATATATAAGGGAAACACTAGAAAGTGAATAAAAACAAAATATCATTGGACATTAAGTATATAATAAAAGTGCATCTCAAATCACTGAGGACCACATGAACTATTAAGTCATTAAATGATGTGGGGGCAATTGAGTGTCACCTGCAAAAAAAAGATCTTCCCAAATGGAACGGAGGCTCTGTGTCTTTCTCTGGGAGGCTTTGGTGATAATTTTAGCACTAATCCTGGGAACATTCAACTCCAGAAATCCAAAGTCTGGAGTACTCTCAGGAGTTTAGAAAATCTTTTTTTTCAATTAATAATTCTTTATTAATGATTATACTTTGTTTGCCTACCAGCATTTTTTCTCCCTCCAGGTGGAGGTATGTGCACACACACACATCTAGACACACATACGTAAACACATATATGTGTGTGGAAGGAATTCAAAATAAAATATTTTCTTTTGAAGTGTACTTGCATCTTTCTTGCAAGAG
>NW_017731413.1:1304651-1305542 GCF_001890085.2 Hipposideros armiger | reverse complement strand
TGTATAAGTGCCCTTATAGAAGAGAGCTCCCTTGTTCCCAGGTGCCATGTGAGGACACACTGAGAAGACCATGAGCTAGGAATTGAGTCCTTATCAGATACTCCATAGGCCAGTGACTTGATCTTGGATTTCCCTGCCTCCAGAACTGTGAGAAATAAATTACCGTTGCTTAGGAATCGCCCAGTCTGTGGCATTCTGTTAGAGAAAGCTAAATGGACTAACACATATAGAGGAATCATGCAGTTTCTCTCTTTCTGTGACTACTTATTTCACTTAGCATAATGTCCTCCAGGCCAACAGGTACGTGAAAAGATGTTCGACCTCATTTATCATCAGGGAAATGCAAATCAATACCACAATGAAATTACTGCTTCATACCTGTTATGAAGGAGGATGCCATATATATAGATATAGATATAGATATAGATATATAGATATATATAGATAGATAGCAAACGTTGGCAAGGATGTGAAGAAATTGGAACCCTTGGGAATATAAAATGGTGCAGCTGCTATGAAAAACAGTATGGAGGTGCCTCAAAAAATTAAAAATAGAACTATCACATGACCCGCAATCTGATTTCTGAGTATTTATACAACAGAACTGAAATCAGGACCTCAAAGAGATATCTGCACCCCCATGTTCACTGCAGCATTATTCACAACAACCAAGAGATGCAAACAACCTAATTGCCCATAAAATGGATCAATAGATAAAGAAAATGTGGTGTATACACACAATACAATATTGTTCAGCCTTTTAAAAAAAGAAGGAAATTATTCCTTTACTTTTATAATAAAGGCTCAATGTCACTATAAGAAGCATTTCATATTTCAGCAACAGTAGACGATACGGTAGTTGGTATTATATGTTATCTTTTTATTTTTTTT
>NW_017731413.1:1283590-1303116 GCF_001890085.2 Hipposideros armiger | reverse complement strand
ACAAAGACTTCAGCAAGGGATCCCCTAAAAAAAGGGACCACATTCACATTACCTTCATTAAGCATATTGTTGTGATTGTTCTATTTTATTATTAGCTACTGTTGTTAATCTCTTACTGTGTCTAATTTGTAATTTTATTATTAGCTACTGTTGTTAATCTCTTACTGTGTCTAATTTGTAAATTAAACTTTATCATAGGTATGTATGTATAGAAGAAACAGTGCAGTCGTATATAGGGGTCAGTACTATCTGAGGTTTCAGGCACCCACTGGGGAGCTTGGAACACATCCCTCAAGGACAAGGGAGGGACTACTGTATCAGAAATTCTGCATTGATTCCCACTCGCATCACTCAAATAACATGATTTCAGTTAGTCATTTAAGTCTCTGACAAATCTACATAAAATAAGATTAAGAGAGCTGCGATGCTTAGGAGAAAGTCAGTTTTGCGTATGAAAACAAAGGACAGATCTATCTTACAGACATATATCAATTAAGTCATGCATTTATTATATTACTATATTTAAAAGGCATTGTGAAATGACAGCCTGGCAACATTCCTAGAAGAACCTAGTTGAAATACACATCCTTGAGATTTATTGGTCATTTGTCCTTAAGAAATTAAGAAGTGGAAAGCTTTAAAGAAGGACATTTTGCCGAAGCATAACCCATTAAAGGAAAGACAAAAGGATGAGTCATAGAATTATAGAGTTGGAAAGGGTCTAGTTCCACCTTTTCATTTTCAAGTAAGGAAACTGAGGTTCATTGCGAGGTGGTGTTTTTCAAGTCACACAGCAAGTTAGTGCAGAGGTGGGAGGAGCAATCAGATCAGAACTCTTTAACTCGCTGAGGGTGAACTTCAGGAGTGTAATTTTCATAGGTTATTTACTTTACTGATTATGAAAACAAGGTAAAGCTATGATTTATTGTTAAATGAGAAGAACGAGTTGGACAGAAATGTATATAGAGTGATTTCATGTTTTTAAAGTACATTTATCTATCATCTATCTGTGTCTATCTATCATCTATCTATCTATCTATCTATCTATCTATCTATCTATCTATCTATCTATCTATCAATTATCAGTCATCTATCGCCGATCCATTTGGGATTGCATGAAATTGGAGAAAAGAGTGGAAGAGGGCCGGCCAAGTGGCTCAGTTGGTTAAGAGCTCGCTCAAGGGTTTGAGCTCTGAGCAACAGCGGTTCGAGTCCAGCCTGAGCTGAGCAGCCGCTGAGCTGCCAACAGGTAGCAGGATGGCTCAGCTAAAAAAAAAAAAAAAAAGAAAAGAGTGGAAGTATATATATGAGGAAACATTGGCTATTCACAGGAGGGATAAAGCAAGGGGATAAGAAAAAACCTGTAATAAAATAGAATTTTGTGAAACAGTATGTGAAAATACAGATTACAAAATTATATTTATAAAATTATTATTAAGACATAGAAATTAAAAAATACATAAAAGACTAGAAAGTCGTTAGAATATGAGCGCAGACCAGAACATGGACAGAAAAAAAAATAATTTTGATCAGGGTTATGGGTATTTTAAAATTTGTGTTTTAAAAAAGTGTTTTCAGTAACATAAAAAAATAAAAATAAATACAAGTCAAATGAATCTCTTCTGAAATCACTGAAACACACCTATTTTAACTCAAACCTAACAAAAAGACTTAATCATGTATTCATTAACAAACCTTTAATTATCAGCATTGATGGCAATGTTTTATGTTTCACATATATGTGTTTGTATATATGTATCTATATAAATATATATTTGTTTACTAAATTGCCATATACTTTCTTCATTGAATGGTGTAGACAATGAAAATAAAAGTAATGTATACTCACTAAAAATTTCAGGAAATTTAGGAGAGCAGAAAATAAAAATCAGTGATAATCTTAACTAGAGATAGCAACAGTTAATTTTTTTGCATCTGTCCTTCCAGATTTGTTTTATGCATGTGTATTCAAAATGGGATTATAATTTACTTTATCTAATTTTTTTCACTAAGTAATATATTATGGCTATATTTCCATGGTAATAAATATAATGTCACTTTTCATTAGATAGTTAACATTTCATCATAGGAAATTACAGTAATCTATTTTACAAATTTTCTATTAATGGTCATTTGGTTAAATTCTCTTTTTTAAATGATCATAAACTGCTGAAATATGCATCTTTATATATATACATTGATCTTGTCCTGTTGCTTCCGTAAGATACATTCCCATGAGTGATATTGCTGGGTACTATTGTTTTTAATTGTTTAAAATATTTCATTTCCTAACTTTCTATAAGTTTATACTTGAGTATCAAAAATACTAGTAGATGAGAGGCCTTTTGTTATCAGAACAGTGTATCACAGATGCAACCAGCGTAAGCTATAAAGTTTTTCTCATGGGTAAGTAATCCATGTTTATCACTTAATTCATTATATTTCTGGAAAACAAATTTATACCTAAAAACAATCATTATGGTGATCCACACCTCACGAAGGTCTATTATTTATATTTCAAGTCATTTCTAATTATTTTCAGCTTCCACCCTCACTGGTATGAGGTCATTAATGGTGGACTTTGTAAAATGCACTGACATTTATATAGAAATCATTCTATTAGTATTTTGAAAGTGTCTACAAAGAAGACTTTTTGCAACTATTTTCAGCTTTATGTTGAATGTTCAGGGGGTACAGTCTATCAGAAATATCCATATCCTTAAGATACTTAAATATATTTGAAATAATGAGTTATTATCTATCCTTTGTTTCTTTGGAAATTATTTTAAGAGAAAAATGGATAGGAGGGAAAAAAGAAGTCAAAGAAGGGAGATGTCATATATTATGGTCTATTATATACCAGGAATGTCGCTAACTACTTTCTCATTAGATCTTCCCAATGATATTGAGGGAGGTACATATTATTTGTTATCGCTGCTTTTTGTATGAAGAAGTGAGGTTTTGGTTGATGAAATGATTTTCCGAAAGTCCCACTGCTAGTACTTGTTAAGAGTTGGTGTTCAAACCTATGCTTATGTAGGTAATATATTTTGCCCCCCAAAAAATAAGTTTTTCACAACTGGAGCTTCCCAGTGACAGAATATGTTGTCTCTGGAAGGAGTGAGTTTCTCATCATGGGAAATATGGAGGCAGATGTTGATGCTGGTTGGTCATACGTGAAAGGTGTGGAAAGTACTCTGGTGTAAGTGGGAGACTGTACTTGCTCGTTTCTCTACCCCTCATCTAGAAGGTTAAATATTTTGTTGAACTGAAAACAAATTTCTAACTATTGATACATCATAGGCAAATATTAGGCCTCGGAGTGATACTCAACTATTTCAAACTTAAGAGAAACTTAATTTCACTTTTTTTTTTTACTAATTTACTAAACTTTACTAAACTTTAATTTCACTTTTTTACTAATAAATATTACCTGTAATTTCAAAACCAGAGAATCTCAGCCATATTCTGATGAACAAAATATGTATGATGTAGGTTATTTTCATTTTTAATGACTACGTATTTGGAAGGAGTGGTGTTAAATAAATTTTAGTGTCTCTTGTGCTAAGAACACCATTGTTTGGTTGATAAGCACTATCTCTTGATAAAGATTAGATAACTACTGCTAGTCTAATGAGTACTATTAACTCACATTTCTACTTAGCTATCCTATTATTAAGGGATTTCTTGGATTTCATCTATCTAAAAAAACAACTAAGTCACTCAGTGAAGTGTTATATGAAATAATAATAAAAACAAGTCCCCTCTGGATTTAGACAAAATAGTGTGCTTGCATGCTAACATATTCTACTACCCACCTTCCCCAGTTGGTTCTATTAAAAACAGTGCTGTAAAAAGAAATAAAAAATAAATAAATTATGCCTGTTGCAAAGCATTTCACAGAAAGGCTTTATGTGCAATTTAACAGTTCATGGAAAAAAGAATATTACTGGAGGCAAGGAAAATTCCTCCTCTGACAATAAGTGAAACTCAGGCCATTATTAGCATTTATGCATTCACTTTGGGAAGGGAGAAGATATTCAGAGCTGTGATTCATTCAGATATAGGACCCTGCGGCCTGTGCCCTGGGGGTTGAGCTAAAGCCTTCCATAGCAATAGGTAGGCTTCGCTAAGAGGAAGTGGTTGTTTCTACACCTAAACACCCTCAGATGGCTCCTGTTAGTGCACATGAGTGTGATTTGAACTAAAGAGAAAAGCAAAGAGCTGGCTTCTATTGTTCTGTGCAGGCGGCATGTTTTCTTGAAGGGAGCAGGGGCTGCAGGAAGAAGAAAATCTGCATTTGAAGCAGCTGACTTCCATAAGTGACTTAAGCCTTCCTTCATCTATAAAGTGGGTACAATCGCACCTCACCCAGTTATTTTGAGAATTGAATGCAAAAATGTTCACAGGCATAAAGGGCACAGCATCAGACACACAGTAAGAATGAAATGCATTTCCACTTCTTTCCTCTTTGTCATTTCTCTAACAGACTGACGGTGGGAAATTGTAAATACATGGTTTTTAAAGTGTTCCCCTAGAGTTTGAGGAATGATATTCCCATCAGCAACCTCGGCAGAGCACAGCTATCGGCTGAATCGTATGGCAAAGTACCTCCTGATGCAGAGCTAGAGATCTAGGAGCAAATGTCCGAGGCCTGGGAGCAGCCCTGACACCCGGGAGGTGCAGCCTGGGGAGCTGTGAGATGCCTCCGCTCGCCGCCCAGAACCCAGAAGGAGCCCCTCTTGGAGGAAAGAGCCACGGGAGCTGTCTCTGCTCCCGCAGACCAAGGAAAAGGTGGGGCTTCGATCAGGAGGAGAGACAACACTGTGCTTTAGTGAGTCCCCAGATTATTAGAAACGCTTCACGGAGGGTCTCTATAGCTGCGAGGGACTCGGAACTACACCCTGGCCCTCAGACGCCTGGAGGAAGAGGAGCAAAAGCTTAGAAGGTGGGGTTGTGGGATTAAGGTTAGCTACCATTGCCAGATGGACTCATGTCTTGTTGGGGAGACCACTTCATAGTCGGTGTAGAGGCCTGACCACCGCACTGTATTTCTGAAGCTGATGTTGAATAATATTGTATGTCAACTATAATTATACGTACATATAGTCACAGGACATGGAGTACAGTGTGGAAATGGAGTCAATGGAATTGTAATAGATAAGCATGATATCGGGGGTGGGAGGGCAGTAGATGGGGGGAGGGGGGGTGTTACTTTGTGAGGGTGAAAAGGATAACTATTGCATTGTTCTGTATACCTGAAACTAGCAATAAAAAATAAAATAAAATAAAATAAAAAAATAGTTAGCTACCATTTTCAGGGCTATGTTCCCAGGAAATGGCTTAAGAATTATGCTTTATCCAATGTAGGCAGTGTAGCTTATGATAAAATCACAAATTCATTTTAATAGCTCTCATTTATCATTAAAATCCAGCTGGAATTCATATATTGGCAAAAGTAGGTTTTTAAAAGATGAGACTCTAGATATTTCTCTTTGAATACAATTTAACCTTAAGAAAAACAATCCCGGCCTTAAAATACACCTTTTAACTAAATACCACTCTTTAATATTCATGTACTTGCGACCAAATGAATCCAGTCCATACACCTGACATCTGTTTAGTGTAACAGGAGATTATTAAAGCCAGGTTAGAAATAGGAAGGTGTTTATAAGATTATCTGCCATCCCTGTATTGGAAAGTCTGGGCACCTGATGACTCTACATATTTGCTGGAGCGGAATGATGCGCAGGTCCTGTGGAGCCCATTACTGCCTCCACTTTAGTTAAATAATCCTCAGTCTCATCAAGATCATCAAACTGATTCTAAGCAAGTGTGACAATGTGAAGCAGTTCCAACGAACACAGTCAATTTCCTACCTTGAAAGTGCTTCCTTGTGCTATAAGGACAATGGTTAAAAAAATAAAACTTCAAGAAAGACTCTCCAAGAAAGCAACTCAGAATATGCATAGTTATCTCTTTACCACAATCCTCAGTGATCACAAAAGATCAGAGGTTGCCCCAGGGTTTTCCTGTGAGGCTTACACTCTAATTGGAAAGACAGTCATGCATGCTTGGAGAAGAAGCAAGAACATGTATGCTTATCAGTCACCTGGTACATTCCAGGCTGTGGTAGTACAAGTATCTCATTTAATTTTGCAGCAGTTTTATGAGGTGATTGTTAAAAATCTGAATTTACAGGTGAGGAAGTTGACACCAAAGAGATCACAGAGTAAAGCTAAGACCTCAAGCCAAGTCCATATAATTTCAAAACCTATTCTCTGAAAAAGTCCTACACATGGTAGTACATGATGATATAGAACGTACTGTCACATCACAAATCTAGCATTACCGAAAAAAAAAAAAAAGGATGTTCTACATAACATGAGGTATTCAATGTAATTGAATCCTACCGCCAATGCTGATTGGTTTGGCATTTAAATCTGATTTCAAGTGGGAAAGCAGAAGTTATGTTTGTGAAAATTATATGTTAATATTATTCTGAGTGAGAATCTAAGGGGCTGACCTAAAATTAATTCAGTAAATTTTATTTACTTTTATTTCTATCTTAGTCCTGGATAGTTGAGATTGCTGGATATGTTTCAACCTACAATGTAATTGCTGAGGAAATTTAAAAAAAAAAAAAAAGAGGAAAGTGGTTTTTATGAGTGGAACTAGTTATATGTTTCATAGCGACTGTTCAAACTTTGAGCTGGTTCATATTTATAGGCATGAAGATGAGAGTGTTCCAAATGCCTTCCTGCCAATAAATATTTTGTTTACAAAATACCTGAAATTACAAAGATGCAGGTTTGGGCAAGAGCAAACAAAAACACTGAAACAAAATGGGCAAGGGCATGGAAAATTTAATGCTAATCCTTGATCCTTCGTGCATCTCCATGGCTTATGGTTTTATTCTCCTAATCATCCTCTGAGGTTTTTAGCAACAAACATCATAAATGCTCATAAAACTATGCAGCTCTGTTAAAGCTGGGCACAGCACCTGGCTCAGTGGCCTTCCAAAGCAAAATTCTAGGCACTGACGACACATACTAAGCAAAGTAGTATTTCGTCTTGCTCATTCTAAATTTACCTCCCATGAATTTCATTCCACATCTCCTTCCCCAATGTCAAGCGAAAAGAGGACACTCAGGTTTCAGAAAAATAGCTTAGACCATTTAAATCAGTACCCCCTAGATTCTTCCCTTTTCTTTGCCAGGGTACCCTGGAGTTTTATGCTCTCTTTTAGTAACTACTCTTCTCTGGCACCATTTGAGTGTTGGGCTTGCTACCACCTGAGTGATAATTGACACACCACAATGCCAGGGGATACAGCAATGAAGACTAAGAGACTAGTTGACATCATAAAGTTCTTAAAGAAAGGGCTGATGAGTGTTTATTTTGATGTGCCCACGGTGTCAAACACATCTCCCTCACGGTAGAGCAAGGGGAGAGCTGAAAGATAATACTTACCTACATATATGCCACTGCACACATCTCTACCATCATCCTGTATTAATATCCCCATTTCTGTTGATGGGGAAACTGAGTGAGTTGCCTAAGATCATGCAGTTAGTAAACGGCAGAGCTGCGATATGAATTCACGTCGGTCTGATGTTTAATTTCACCATGTGATTTCCCAACCATATTCATTACCAGATACATTATTTGTAGAATGTGATCTCTGTGGGGTTATCACCTCCCTAGTTCTATCCAGCCTCAAGAGGAAAAGGCCTGCAGCCCAGTAAACCTGTAATTCACAAATAGCAGAATGGCCACTGGAATGCCACATATTATGGTCAATCACTTCATGCCTAATTAGTGTCTAGTTAAGAGGTGAAAATTAAAGTGCATACAGTAGTAGTCTTTGTTAATAGTAACGATGCTTTGAAGACTGAGTTGATACTTTCATTTTTGTTATCACTGTAGAAAAATAGTAAATAAAGGCAGCAGGTAAGATGGCGAAATGAGAGGTGGACAGACGAGAATTAAGGGACAATAATCCCTTGGTTTTGTTTATGGCTAACATGACCTTCAAAGGCAGCTTTACCTGAGTGGCATTTTTAACATTTACCCTTATTTTCCTTATAATCATGTTCATAACATTTTTACAATTTTATGGTACTATCTGTTTGAAGCATTTTAGAATGTTCAAGTTCAATGTCACCTAAGTCTTCCAACAGAGAAGCACTAGGCCTCTGCTTGAACATTCTCAGTATCAGGGGATTTACTACTGATAAGAAAATACATTCTTACCTTTACCTTCAATCAAAAATCTGCATTCCTACAGCTATCTTGAAATTATTCGGTAAGCATATCTGAAAGAATTATGTGGCAACATACATTCCTAGGCAAGTTCTTCGGATACTAGAAAAGTCTTCAGTGTTTATCAGCATTTCTGGGTAAGAGATCTGGTGATACATGCTATGACAGAGCTAGGTAATATCCTATTTGTGTCACTAAACGTGTGCACACAATTTTGGTACTTTTTCATAATTTTTCAGTTTTTAAAATTTAAAACAAATATGCATTTCATAAAAAAAATAGTTTAACTTTGTAAAAAATGATCACTTAACTAACACGGTGCCTAGTTGCATTAGAATATGAAGTTCTTACTTGTCCCAGCACATGATAAATGAGTGAGGTGCCCCTACAAGCGTCTCATTGAGACCTGAATATACCATAACAGCAACCCCAGATTTCAGCGTCACTTCTCATCCACCCAGGCCCAGCGCACCACGAGCGAGCTATTCTCCAACCTACCTGTGCTGACAAGTCACTTGGAGTGCTATTTAAAAGGCCCTTGTGAGCAGTCAAAGGTCCACAAAGTACCATCACTGTATACCCGATCATATATTCAGGCTTCTCTCACACAGATCTTAATCCTATTATCTCTACAGAAACATCAACTATTATTGCTAACTTCGACACGAGAAACCTGAGTTGTTCCGGGAGCTTAGAAATCACCTGTGTTAACTCCATAATCTATACATTTACTTAATCTACAGTTATACCACTACTTAGTGGCAGGGTAGAATGGAGTCAGTCAGGTCTTTTGACACTTTCCAGAATAGCAGTTTCTTTAGTATGGGTATTACTGCAATTTTTAGATGTAGCTATCTGGTATCTGACATCATCCATCAGTATTAAGCAAAGTCTTCAAAGAAAGTTTCAAATGGCCATCTACTCTGAGCCTCAATTGTAGGGAAGATAACAATACTTTGTAAGGGTAATATATTAAACAGTGATTACAAAACTGACTACTTATGAAACACTTAGCTAGGTATTCTGGAACACGTGAATATGAGTAACAAACAGTTCTTGCCATACTGGAGCTTATAACTTGGAAGCTGTCAATCACTTTGGCCAGAATAAATGAAATATTTCACTGAATGAGAAATAGTGGTACATTACGTCATGATATTCGACAACACTTTGAAGTTCTTCATAATAACCTCTACATCAAGTTGAGATTCCATTAATGACAACTGGCATAGTAAAATCGCACATGGGGAAAAATATCTCTCAATGTGCTAAATCAACATACTTATAATTGATATTGTTTAGAGGTCCTGGTTTTTTGATATAAGTGTAAAGAAATCAGTCATAGTTGCTGTTATTATAATAAAACATGAAATTATCTAAAGACTCCTATCATTTTCTAGCTAGCTCTTGAGTACATTTATTCATTATGATATAGAGGAGAGGTTTCCTTACTTGCAGTCTCGCCATTCATTTCTTCAAGTCCACTGTTAATTCCAACATCTATGGAACTCATGATTTTGTCAATCTGTGAGAAACAAAAACCATATAAATGAACTATGACATTCACTTTTAGCTCGGCATTTTAAAATAACTTCTAAATGCCAAAAGCATATATTCTTGATATTGTTACCACTGCAATGCCATAATTAAGAGAAAGGGTTAAAGGAAGCAGACATCTTTTGCGTTGCTTTTAAAAATATAAATGATGTTTCCCTTTCTTAAACTTTCAAATCCATTTACCTTTTCTTTGTATTTCCTAAAATGAATTTTGTTTAGACCTACATGGGTAAGTTAAGAATTGTGCATTCTTTAAACTATGTAGGGGAAAGGGGCTGAGAAAAAGTTCATGGACGATATCAATCCTCTAGGTCAGCGGTTCTCAACCTGTGGGTCGCGACCCCTTTGGGGGTCGAATGACCCTTTCACAGGGGTCGCCTAAGACCATCGGAAAACAAAAAGATATTTACATGACGATTCATAACAGTAGCAAAATTACAGTTCTAGTGTAGCAACGAAAATAATTTTATGGTTGGGGGTCACCACAACATGAGGAACTGTATTAAGGGGTTGCGGCATTAGGAAGGTTGAGAACCACTGCTCTAGGGCGTGCATCTCATCTGACAGGTAAGGGGTGGGTTTCAGTTTGTGGGCAAGGCCATTGGAACCAAGTTCTTACTAAATGGTTTGACCAGCCACAAGTTGATTTGTGGCATGTAATCACAAGAATGTAGGCATGGAAATAATTTAATTCTAAGAGATAAGTTAAATATTAATTAATCCTGCCTCATCCCAAAAAGGATTTCAGATGTTAGTCACACAGTTAATAAATGTAAGAAACCGACTCGCACAAACTATCAATCCAGTAGTATGAGATTTATAGGAAGAAATGACTGTCTAAGCTTTAACCATTTATGGTTTAATCCCCCTCCTTATCATCTTAGCAATCCTAGCAAGACAGCAGGTTTTAATGTCTCATTTTGTTCACCCAGAAGCAGATGCAGAGAGATTGAGTGATTTTTCCTAAACATCTCAATTCAGAATGTCAATATCAGAACAATTTCCATTTCCAGTTCTCAGAGTACTATAGTGACCTATTGTGTTTCAAAACCCAATCCAACTGGCACAGTCTTTTGAGCGACATGATGTGACACGTTTGAATAAAATGCTAAAGGACAGTATGGTCCATTCTTTGAAGAAATTCAAGAAAAAGCAAGAAACATCCTTATTTTATGATGCAGTCCTCCTTAGGGACAAAGAATAATATTTCACAGCCTTCCAAGGGCACTTACTCTCTGAGTAACTCTGAAATGAAAAACTGTGTCTTTAGGTAAAGTTTAAATTGGCAATACTGGACCCCAAGATGTTATTTTCTTTAATGTCTCTCTGATACTTGTGAAATGGAAATATTAAGTAATTTGTATGTATTGTAAGATTCTAAGATCTTCTGGAAATATAAGATACTTTCAAGAAGGGAGACGAGCTAACAAAGAATTTGGCAAGTGGCAAAATTATACAGAGCAGCAAAAACACAACAATTTTTCTCAATTTGTCAGCTGCAGTGCTCGGGAGGGCATAATGTGAACATTCTCTTGTACCTCATAGCTAGTTATTACTTCTGCTTGATATCAATTTCTATGGAAACACTAGATTTCCCAACATGTGTGGAATTGTTTGTTTTTACACTTGCTGTGAAATCCATAACATCATGTATAATATTACCCCTAGAACCTTTTCCTTCCACTTAGAGCTGTATGTATTTGTTAATTGTTTCTTTTGCCCCTGAAAGACTTACAAAGCTGACAATTCTTTCCCCAAACCTCCCTCAACTCCAAAGCCTTAAATAACGAAGAACAGGCTTACTTCTTCCCATTCAGAAGTGAAGGATGGTGCCCGCTCAGAATTCCCTTTGGAACTGTGTTCAGCAGTTGAAGATTCACTCCAGTTAACTCTTGATGTCTTCTCATTTGAAGGGTAGGTAATGAGATCAGAATCCGATTTAGACACAGTTTTGGATAAGTGCATGTCAATCAAAGCTTTTGGCAATGACCTGATTCTCCCCAGGGTACAGGCTCTCTCCACAAATCCTCCTGTGTTCACAATCCACTGGTCCCCATTCCGGGATCCACTCCTAGTTGTTCTTGTGCCAACAATGGTATGGTTTTCGAGTGGGTTGCTTTTTTTGTGAAAAATTGTCCTACTGACCACTTTGGGTTTAACTTTCTTTACCACAGGTTCCGAGCTATTTTCTATCGGAGACTGTTTGAAAGGCAAAGGACTATTTGACAAAGTGACTTCGGCGTGTCCTTCATGTTCATCCCTTTTTCTGTAGAGATGGAATGGATTTTCAGGGGACTCACAGGCTGGAGAGGATCCGTGAAGAAGGCCTGCAAACTGCCCAGGGTCATATTCTTTCGGGGGATCACTGTCCTCCTGCTGAGAGAGGTCATCTACAAAAGAGAGGAAGGATGTCAGGAAGTCAGGATGCGTGTTTATAAATACTTTCACAGGCCCTGGTACAACAGCAGTGCCCTTCCAAACTTGTGCAATATCCAGACATTTGATTTATTGCTACACAATGATATCCCCATAAACATACAGTGCTGTATATCAAATAAATGTGCACGTGCGTGTACATATATGTGTGTGCATGTGTGTGTGCTCATGCACGAGGGAGGGGGAGAGAGGAGAGAGAGAAAGAGAGAGAGAGAGAGAGAGAGAGAGAGAGAGAGAGAGAGAGAGAGAGAGAGAGAGAGAGCAAGCGCTGGAGAGAGAGAACTGGATCTTTCAGGCACACCTTAGGGTGCATTTCAAAGGTATAAGTTAGGTATTAAGTGAGTAATTGCACACCCCTCTCCCTTGTCCATAGGGCACATGTTTTATATTGGATAACAAAATTGGATTTCCTTAAAGTGAGACACCCACATCCCAACCCTCCCACTGACTGAGTCACTGCTCAGTAGGACATCTGGCAGGTAAATCAAGATCATGCATAATGACATCCCTCTGTCCTTCCCCAGCAAATAAGTTCAAAGCCAAAATCTTGCCAAGTATCATTGGAAGTAATTTAGGGATAATAATCCTAATACTGTTACTTTAAATATGAAATTAAGAATAATTCTACACAGATTATATAATTTAGACAAAAAGAATTTGTTAGGCTTAACATAGGCAAACAATGCAATCCAATATCATTAGAAAGTGAGACTCTTTTACAAGAAGCTGATGTAGAGCTATTAACACAACGCTATCTTTTTCTTTTCTCTCTAAAATACCATTAGTTATTTTTGAGTTTCTTCAGGTCTTAGAAAATGCAATGCAGAAAAGAAACCAAAGAAAAATGATGATTTTTATTTTCATTTTTCTAAGATAAAACACTTTTTCGGAGCTAAAACATAAATGCTCTCTGAGATTTAAAATATGCCATGCTTTTTTATGACCTAATTTGTCTTCTAAAGATATGCTGTGTAAAAACCTGGCCAAAGAACTTAGCAAAGGAAGTCAGTTTCCTTTTTGATTGGTCATTTTAATTCATATAGCTAAATATTTGTCACAATCAAAAATTAAATCACCCAATAAGCCCATAACCTAATCCTGTGAAAAAAAGTCAAATTCTGTGTAGCCAGTGTGGTAACAATGATAAATCCAAAACTGACTTGCTGACTCACACTTTAAAGAAGTTAGTTATTATTTCAAACCCCCAACACCAATGATTTTATAAATGAACAAGTAACAGTTAATAGGAATGTGCTATTTACTAGGCACTGAATTAAGGGCTATATTTACATAATCTCATTTGATCCTCAGACTAGCCTGTGAAATAATTAATAATCATGATTTCCTAATCGATACAGCCAGAATATTGAATTCATATATTTATACAAGTAGGCAACCACAATAGGTATTTGCCCAGAGGATGCTACAGGCAAACTGACTTTTCTTTGTTGAAATTTGGTCCCAGGCCCCTATACCATTCTCTACCTTGGAGCTGATAGAAGCAGGTTTGCTGCTGGCTTTGCATATCCCAGACCGCACCCTGATTCCTGCTTGGCTTTTCCAAACAGACAGTGTCCCCCTGCCCACACCTATCAGAAGGGCATCCTGAGATGAAGGAAAGAAGACTGATAGGAAGAGAGGGCCAAGAGACAATCTAAAAGAGAAATGATTTGCACCCATCCAGTACTATTATAATCACTTTATCTTCCCAAGAAAACTCTGTTTCTTTCTAGTGTAGCAACATTATGTCCTTGATCAAACTCCATTTTGACCTCCCCTCACAACTGAGACCCTTCTTGGAGTAGACTACTGGGTGGAGAGTGAGGGAAGGCAACTATGAGCTCTCTCTAAAGGCTGGAGTTTATGGCCTATTATATACTTTTTTTTTTTTAAGACTTTGTTAGGAGCGTGTGCTCTCACCAGCTGAGCCATCCTGCTACCTGTTGGCAGCTCAGCTTGGGCACAGCTCACTGGCCCATGTGGGAATCAAACCGGCAAACCTGTTGCTCAGAGCTTGTGCTCTTAACAAACTGACCCACTTGGCTGGCCTTTATATACATTTTTTTTTAAAGATTTTTATTGGGTAATTGGGGGGATGGGAACAGTGATGGGGAATTGGGGGAAGGGGAACAGACAAATTGCTGTCGTTTTGTTCTTCAATCTAGTTGTGGAGGACGCTGCTTCACTGGCCCAAGTTGGCACCATCATTGCGCTCTTTCCAGGTGAGGCAGATCAGTCGCCGGCTTCTCCACGGACGCTCACGCTGGCTGCTGGCCGCTCACGCTGGCTGCTGGCCGCTCACGCTGGCTGCTGGCTACATATAGTAGCCCATGGCAACCCACTGCCACAGGGGCTGCAGCCTACGCCGTGGCCAGCGACTCACGGCAGCCCAGCTCCAGGTTGAGCTGTTGTTCAGCATCTTAGCTGTAGAGGGCAGTGTCACTGGCCCTCATATGTGGGATCCGAACCGGGGCCCTCTGGCATCCCAAGCGAGTTCTTAACCATCGCGCCACTCGGCCGGCCCTATATACATTTTTTAAAAGTCAAAATTAACACTGAGATGATTTAAGTTGCTAAAGTTTCCCTAGCTAGTAAGTGGTTAAGCTGAGATTCAAACTAAGGCCCATCAGATTCCCTTACCCATAGACCTGGAAAATATATCACTATTAAGAAAAAAGAATAATCTAGGGTTCAAGGAAAGTTAAGTAGGCTCTTTGTGAGGAGGGACTTGTTTCACGTGTGTATGAATGTTTCTGGAATTTGGGACAAGTGAACTAAAAGCATTTTTATTTCTGCTTCATTTAAGTAAGCTAATACTATGAGGCAATAAAACCAAGTATTTTGTTCCAATTTATTTTCTCTTTGTTCTTTCAAGGCTACTTGGCTCCCCCATAGTGCTTTGCAACATAAGTAGGTTGGTATGGAATGGCAGTAGTAGGTAAATAATGTAAAAGAAGGAATTTTGCAATAAGGGAGTTTAGAATTTTATTTTGAAAGTTGATGAAGAAGGCTACAGAGTTTGAGTTTAAAAGGAAAACTGGAAAGAACCAGCCTATAGTGGGGAAAAGATTTTGTAAATCTCAGTCAAGAGATTTCTGACCATGTTCTCTCTCTTGGTAACGAGAGTTCTAGGGACATATTATTATTTCAAGTTTTCTACGAATATTATTATTAGGTTATCATCCCCTTTGCGGTTTGACCAAAATGACTATACAATCACAACCCGAAAATGTTATCACCTGTCCAAGTCCTCTAGTCATAAGCAGTCACGTCCCTAAGAATTTAGTTAGCTTAGATTAGCTATTAAATAATAGCTTTTAGCATCATGACAGTTAGTAACATTTTTGCTCAGAGATATGAAAAGGCAAACGTTATTCGCTTATTTCAGTGGCCATACTCTAAGGATTACTCGAGTCAAAGACAATGAGAACTTGATATGAAGCCTCCTGAAATGCCTGTTTGACGGATTGATTGCAGTTATGGCCCCAATCTGCAGTGGTTCCCGGTACCCACACTCCACCCTATATCCATTCCTCCCCATGATCTGGATGTGGCCACGTGCCTTGCTTTGGTCAATGAGACAACAACCATGACATAAGCGGAGACTTGAAAAGCACTAGTGCCTTGGGGCTGTTCTCTTGCTGCTCTTGGAATCTACTGTTGTGTGAACCAGCTCAGCCTGGCATGCTGGGTGATGGAATGCTACATTACCCAACTGTCCGAAATTCTAGGCTTTATTCTTTTTCAGGTATGAAGAGGCTAGCAGGTCTGGAGACAACTGCCACTGAAAAGACAGATCGTTATACTCAGATCCCAAGAGGACGGAGCAGGCCATGCCACGAAGGGGTGGGGTAGGAGGGGCCACAGGGAGCACCAGGGTTGGTCAGGAGGCAGAATGAGTGAAGGAAAAGGTGGGTAACAGCCTTTATTGTGGTTTCCATGAGGAGAAATGGGTGAAGCAGAGTGAGCCGAGTTTAGGATTGGCTACTTTGAATCTTTTCAGCTACCCCTAAGGCATAGAGACTGTACCTAGTGGTGGGGTGCCTGGCCATGGTGTGATTAGAGCAAGTGAATGATGGCTCGAATGTGAGAGCCTGTTACAGGATGTTGTTGGGATGTGGTTCTGGATTGGCTGGTTTGCATATGAAAGGTATATTTGCAGGCCAGTTATTTACTATCTCTAAGAATTAGCTAACCCTGGGAGGAGCAGTCCCTCCAGAGTTAGCAAGGTCCCAAGATGTCAAAGCATTAAAAATACATACATACATACATAAATACATAAATATAAAAAGGCGTGGTCAATACACAAGCCACCCCCAATACCTCAGCTGACAGCCAGCAAACTTCCGCACGGTTCTAGGTAGTTTCACCATAAACAGCTTTGCCACAAGTATGTTTGCCGCAAATATTTTCGATGTACAACTAATTGGCCATAAGGCCATTTTGGGGTAAAAGATAAAATAACTAACTAGTTGACAGTTTTGTTTACATTTGGCAAACTTAATGTATTTTGTCAGTTCGGTTTCATTCTCCATTAATGAAGCTCTCACAGTACTCCCATTTTCATATTATATAAATCTTAGCCCTCATAAAGGTCTATATCTTGATGAGTAGACATGGTAGTCTTAAAATAATGGGTGATAATCACATATAAAACCAGACTGCAAAGCAATATGTAAAGCCAGATTAAATATCATGCTAGAACATAACATACCAGTTTTTACAAATCCTTCCGTGAGCGAAATCATCCCTCCCACCTGCTAAAACCAAGTTTACCAAGCTATGGCAAATACTAAAGAGGTGACTATGAATTCACAACAGCCTTCCAGAGCATTAATTATCAATTCTTTAGTTGGAAGCTGATACCCGTTTTAATAAAGGAAGAATTTTAGCAAAAAAGACAAAAAGTACAATGCCAAATGAGGAGGCCAATCAAGAAGAAGAAAAAGTATAATGCGATGAACAAGACTTCAGGGACAATGTATTTTTATTTTTCACAATAGTCCTTTAAATTTGTTATTAATTTTTTCATGTTTCATGATGTCTTTTCTTTTCTTTTCTTTTATTGGGGAACAGTGTGTTTTTCCAGGACCCATCAGCTCCAAGTCAAGTAGTTGTTTCAATCTAGCTGTGGAGGGCATGGGGATCGAACCGTCAACCTTGGTGTTATGAGCACTGCGCTTGAACCAACTGAGCTAACTGGCTGCCTGTCATGATGTCTTTTTTAAATACCCTCTTTTATTTTTTGTTATTTTATCTTTTACAGTGAGTTGCCTTATGGCCAATTAATTATGTGGCAAACGTGCTTGCAGCAAAGATTTACTACGAAATTATGGGACATGCTTCTACACATGTGAGTGAGGCCATCCAGGCCCATCCAGCAGCCCCAGGCCAATCAGCATACTGATCACGGATCCTTGAATAAGGCCAGCCAAGGTTAGCACCCACCAGAATCAAGATCTAAACAAATGGCTCTTATTTTAAGCCATTAAGTTTTAGAGTAGTCTGATATGTAGCAATAGATAACTAATTCATTTGTAGCCCAAGTTTTAAAGAAGAATTGATACATTTTTCAAAATAAATTCTGGCAATGTTTATTTTTTCACATCTAGAAACGATGATAGTAATTATATATACCTGTAAGTGTTGTAAAGATTAAAATAACAGAAGTAAAGCAGTTAGAACAATGCCTGTGGCATAGCACACGTCAAATACATGTTTCTATTATTACAATAATAATTTTTATTCTAGAGGGTTTTGTTTTTACAAAGAAAGGCAGTAGTAATTGATTATATTAAGCACTCGACACAGATTGTTATTTTGACATGGTCAACATATGGGATTTACTCCCTTATTTCTGCTTGTATATTTTTAAAAGCATACTTTGGGAAGAATTTTTGCAGTTTCCTACTATTTCTTTAGATGAAACTGAGGAAAAGTGTATATATTAAACTGTTTTCATAACTTGTCTCACTTAATTTCACACTTCTCTTTTAATAAGTGGATATTTCATTCTAATGTACAGAACTAAATATGTATGAATTCCAATCTGATAGTTATTCAAAGTATCATTAGCATTTCAAAGAAATGTCAGAGTAAGTATCCAATAGCAAGCAGTTCAATCTCTTTTAACCCATTTTTGCCCCTGATCTTTATCACCCATATAAATACCTGAATAACAATAAAACCAAAAATTTCATGTTAAGATGACAACAAATTATGGAAAACAAGTGATTTCTTCTATTGTAGGTCATAACTTTTGTCTATCGGGTCATTGCATTCCTCTTTAGAAAATAAAAAAAATGTCTCCATTTTCACGGATTCTAGCACTGACGTTGGTATTAGCAGAAATTCTAAATATATTTCATAAATATTTATACAATGCCTTCTGTGTACCAGGTACTGTCCTAGGTGCCTAAGTCTCAGCAGTGCCAAAGCAGTGCCCTGCCCTCAGTGAGATTACATTCTAGTGGAGGAAACAGTTGCAGGCAAATAAAAAATAGTATAATTTCTGATGATGGTAAGTTCTATGAAGAGAATAAAGCAAAGTAATCAGATAGAAATTGTTATTGAAGGCAGAGAGAAGAAGGTATAAAAAAGCCCTGAGGCCATTCTGAAGGCCAATGTAGCTACAACAGAGGGGTGAGAGGGTAGTATATGAGCCCGGGTTCTTCAGAGAAAGAGAGAGAGATAGACAGAGGGAAGGGTAGTTCCAGTCTGAATCCAAAGGCCTGACAGATGCTGAGAGAAAGGGATGTATAGTTGCAATCTGGATCCAAAGGCCTGAGAACCAGGAGAATTGATGGTGTAGTTCTAGTGTAAAGGCTGACAGACTCAAGATGTTTCAGGTTGAGTCCATACGCAGGACAAAAGCTGATGTTCCAGTTCAGGGATTGTCACGTAGAAAGAATTCTCTCTTGTTCAGGGTGATGGTCAGCCTTTTGGTTGTATTCAGGCTTTCAACTGATTGGAAGAGGTCCACCCATATTAGGGAGGGTAATTGGCTTTACTCAGTCTACCAATTTAAATGTTCATCTCATCCAAACACACCTTCATAGCAACACCTAGAATAACGTTTGACCAAATATCTGGGCACCCCATGGCCCAGTTAAGTTGACACACAAAATTAAGCCTCACAGGTGGGTAGAATGGGTTGGAGATGAGGTCAGAGTAAAGGGAGGGGTTGGGTTTACATGATCTGATTTACACTATTAGAAGATCACCTGGCATTTCTGATGGTCAGAACATGACAATAATATAGTATTTTT
>NW_017731413.1:1279042-1282405 GCF_001890085.2 Hipposideros armiger | reverse complement strand
TGAGCTGTGAAGCAGGGAAAGCTGCTGTGGCTCGTGCCTGCTCTCACACAGAAACCTCTGCTGAATAGTCCAGGACACCCCGTCTCATTAAACATGAGAAACAAAAAAGCATTTGAACGGAACCCTATTTAAAGACATTGCAAGAAAAACACATGAAAATGAATGTTGAACAGCTAATGAAAACAAACCAAAAAATATGGCCCCAAAGAATTTGAAGACTGTAATCTAAAATTCAAAATTATTTAAAAGAAACTAAGAAAATGATCAAAGTTCTGAAAGAACAACCTAAACCATAAGTAGAAGAGCTCAGATACAAGACAGCTGGTCCTTCTCTTTCTCCTCATCCTTTCAGTCCATGAGAAATTCAGTCCTAAAGTCGTTATTAGATGGAGAACAGTGAGCTGGGAAGGGGGCTTTGCAGTGGTCCTGAGTAGGGCATCAGAGCCCCAGCAGTATAATAGAGTGTACCTGGCCTTCTAGGATGCGTAAATATTATAAATGTGTTACCGGTATAGACAATTTCTTGGACTATTTATCTGTTCTTGTGTTTTGTAATTATTTGTTACATAAAATTTCTTGTACCATAATATGTTAAAAAAATAAATGCTAAAATTCCTTTATAATGCAAAAAAAAGTCCTAAATGTAAACAAAAAAAACTATTTGAATTAAAAAATTAAAACGAAAGATTTTCTCCCTGAAAGCTTGGGCCAAAAACATGGGTGAGTGCACATTATACACAGCAAAATACAGTATATTTCCCACTAAAAGAAACAGGGATCCATTGAGAAACGACTGACATCAGGGCCAGTGCAGAGCAAGTCCAAGGTGAGACTGAAACATCTGGTGCCAGAAAGCAAGGAAGCGCTCAGGGAAGGATGAGACTTGTCAGGAGGACAGAGAAGCCAGCTTGAATGGGTTCCAAAGGATTACACTGAGGACAATTTTAGGAACAAAATAATAACAGTAATGGATTATAATTCATTGAATAAAATAGAAAAACATGAACCCATAAAAATATAAATACGTGAATGATTTAAAAGTATGATTAGGAATGGGGAATTTAAATAATTTTAAATCACTTCCCCACAAAATACTTATTAATCACAAAGAGAAAATAATTTGTCGATTTCTGTTGGTATTACAATTTGTTGGCACAAGGTTGTTCATAATTTTTTCTTATTATCTTTTGAATCTTTTTATATATTCTAGTTACATCCCTTATCATTACTAACATAGTTCATTTGTACATTTTCCCTTTTTTCTTTACTATTTTTACTAGCCAGTACATATCCATTTTTTAAGTGTTATAAAATATTCCACTTCTGACCTTGTTTGTTAGTTTTCTATTTCTTTCATTTCTGTTCTTTACCATTTTCCGTCTCCTACTTCTGGGTTTCTTCCATCATTTCTTATACAATTTCTTAAATTTACATTTAGCTCATTAGTTTCCAGCATTTCTTCTTTTCTCATATAAGGTTTAAAAATTTTGAAAGTTTCACTTATGCAGCTTTCACCATGTTTGATATTTAGTATTTACATTTTTGTTTAATTCTAAACATTTTAAAGTTAGAAGTATGTTGTCTACTAATGCACTTTGCATGAGTTATTTAAAAATGCGAACATAAGTTCACAAATTTATAGGAATAAATATGGGAATCTTTAACTTAATTGAATTGTTGTCAGAAAATGTAGTGTGTATAAATCTGAGTCTGACGTGTTGAAACTTGCTTATAGCCAAGTTGAGATCAATTGTTTCATGAGAATAACATGTATTCTCTTGTTGAGTACAAAGCTGTATTCATTTTGTTAGATTAAGTTTATTAATTGAGCTGTTAACATATTCTATTAATTGAGTGAAGTATATTGAAATCTCACAGCTTTAGTGGACTTATGTTTTTCCATGTAGCTCCATTGAACATATGCATATGATATGATATATATCATAAATATATTTTAAATACATACTTGTTTAGAATTTTTATATTTTCTTGGTGAATTCAACCTTGTAAAATTTCATAGCTACTCTATATTCTGGTAATGCCTTGACTGTTAAACTCTGTTTGGCTTGATACTGATACAACTACTCTAGGTTTTGTTGGGTTAATATTTCTCAGGTACAACTTCTTTTATCTTTACGTGCGCGCGCCCTTAGCTACAGATGTCTCTATCTTTTAAAGAGCATAAGGCTGGAATCTGTTTTCCAACCATCTAAGAATCTCTTCCTTTTAACATAGCTAATTCATGTTTACTTTGATGATTTACATATTTAGACTTGGTTCTACTATTTTACATTTTGATATCTATTTACCTTTAATACTCTTTTTTTGCCTCTATTCCCTTTTTTAAAAAAATTATTTCTTCTTTCATTGCTTTTTCTCTATGGCTTATAATTTATAATTTATTTTTATTCTTTAGGTTCCCTTAAAATTTTACCTTACATTTTTAATTTAACAAAGTCTAAAGTGGAACAACACCTTATCCACCCTCTTCCTGAACAATTTTAAGATTTTGGGTCACTTGAAATTCAATTACTGTTTCTCTAATAAATACTGTTGTCAGTGTTTTCATTCTGTTTGTTAGTTTTCCAAATCAAATGTTTTATTTAGGCTATTTTTATATGAATTTGCATACATGTTTACCTTCTTATTTATTCATTATTCTTTCCTTAGAATGGCCTGAGATAATTTTCCTTCTTGAAGTAATCCTTGAGATTTTTCTTTTGGAGAAAGATTCTTGGTGGTAAATACTTTCAGTTTTTCAATTATGAATATCTTTATATAATATTTTACTTTCATTTACTAAAATTAGGGTTTTTTTTTAAAGTTCATGTTTTTATCAGTTATGGAAAAATTTCAGCTGTTATCCATCAAAAACTTTCCTCTTCTATATATTCTTTATTATTTCATCCTGAATCTCTGATTAAATTTGGATTAACCTTCTTATTTCATCCATCATATCTCTTTATGCTTTCCATAGTTTTTGCCTCTTTGGCCCTCTGTGCTATACTTTGGATAATTTCTTGAAATTAATTTTCCAATTACCAATTCTCTCTTTGTCTCTGCCTAATCTGCTGTTCATTTAGAATTTTAAAAGTAATTTCAAGTGCTATATTTTTCATATTTAGAAATGGCATTTACTTTTTAAATTTGCCTATTATTTACTGGTAGTCCTTATTTTTATTCATCTTCATGATTGGGCATTTTATTTCTTTAAATATATATATATATGTATATATATATATATATATATATATATATATGCCTATATACCTGCTTTATTTTCTATTTTCAGTAACAATATCTATAGTCATTGGGGACTAAATATGCATTTGTTATTTTTGCTGATACCTTCTTAGACTGGTT
>NW_017731413.1:1266796-1278668 GCF_001890085.2 Hipposideros armiger | reverse complement strand
CTAACCAAGGGGTTACCTCTTTCTTAGGCACAGTAGATGAGGGACGTGTGAACAGTACATTATTTTCAGACACTTTGTTAGTGCTTGAGAAATAACATATTAAAAGCCATGTAAGGCATTCAGGGTGGGGGCCGCATAGGGTTAGATTTACAGTAAGCAGTTTTTTGGATCCAGTGTTAGACTACGTGTAAGAGCGGAGCAGGTCTCTCTTAATGACTATGTCTCTATCACTTTCGGAAAACCACTAGTAGGGTAAGGATTTTACAAGTGGCTGAGGAAAGTATTCCTGTATGATCTTACAATTCCATGATTGATTCAGTTTTACCAAATGTTCCCTGCGAGGTCAAAGAACCACATTAGCAAAGACAATAATTACTCTTAATTAATACTTTGCCACCATAGTTTGAAGTAAAGAATGAAGTAATTTCCTTTGCTTCACTAACTGGCATTCAAATTTGAACATAACATACATTTGGGGAGTTTGGATTATAATCATTTATAAGGAAAAAAACCTTTAAATCTCTTCCTTCTCAAGACCATTTATGGAGTGACTTTATCATACAGCACCATAGGAAGTTATACTTCAAAAATTATTTTTTTTGTAAAGCTTAAATTATAAAAAGAAATGTGTAAATTTGCTCACACACTTTTACAATGTATTTCTTATTGCGCTGATTACCATGTGGTGTTGTCTCTGACCCTGATAATATCTTTGGCTTACCTTATATATGGGCAATGATATTATTCAGTTTCCCAACTATTTATGGAATTTCCAATTAAAAACAATATGAAAAACTATTATGATAAGGAAAGACTGTGTTCTAGTTATTTATTGCTAAGTAACAAATCACCCCAAACCTTGGGGCTTAAACAATAATTGTATTACTATCTCTCATGATTCTGGTTGTAGACCACGCTCAGCAACATGGCTTTCACTTGGGGTCTTTCATGCAGTTGCAGTCAGATGGTGGCTGGGGATGAAGTCATGTCAAGGGCTTCCTTAATCATGTCTGCCAGAACAATTCAACGTGACCTGTGTGTGTCTGCCTGCCTTCCTCACAGCATGGTAGCTGGCTTCCAAGAGCAAGTGTATGCAGAGAATACGGCAGGAGCTGTATTGTCTTTTATGACCCGGCCTTAGTGATCTCATAGCGCTGCTTTTGCCGTAGTCATAGACCCAACTAGACATAAAGAGAAGGAACCTAGACCATTCTTCTCAATAACAGGTTTATCAATTTCATGTTGTAAGAAGAGCACCAGGGAGGTTATGGTACAGACCTTCTTGCGAAATATAATCTGTCAAAGTTTACCCTCTGTGTATAGTAATTCCTATTCCTCCCCTTTGCAAAATACACTCATCCCCTCCCTGAAGAACCTAATGTCTTAATCCCATTATAACATCAACTCGAAATTCAGGGGGTCACCGTCTAAATCAGGTCCAGGAGTGGATTAGCCTCCTTACATGCAGTTCCTGGGGTGGAGCTCCTTGAGAGCCATTCTTTTCTACTAAATACCTGCAAACTGAGTGTCCATTTATTTGCCCTCCACCTCCAAACACTCAACATACAATTTTGGGACAGGCATAGGGCATAGGATAACCACTAGAGACACTGGCATTCAGAAAGAGGGAAAGTGGAATGTTCACAGCAGTTACTGGTTCACAGAAATTCTGAAATCCAGCCAGATGGAAGTTGTCAGTTTCTTGGTTAGGTCTCAGGTCCTATCACACTGCAGTTGTTCAGTGTTGCTATTGGGCCCGTGGCTCCTCCCTCTGAATGATCCTTCTTTGCACATAAGAAAACCCTTATGCCTACTTTCTGCCCAGAAAAGCTTATGGGCCCCAAAGGCCATTTACATATTATATTCTCTCTGCCTCTTAGTCCAAGCTGGGGGTACTTCCACTAGAATAATTATCTCAAAAGCATTGTGGTGTATGTGTTTATTAACTTATAACCCACATAATTAGATAAATTCATACCCACAAGTCTCCGAGATAGTCTTCTCTTTTCTTCCTTTGAGGCTGCTGTATGACTCCCTGTGATGCCCTTAAGATTCTCACAAGTCCCAATGTTCACGGCAACGTGGGGGAGAAACCTCAAGTTCATGACCTGGGTCCTGGGCCTCTTGTCTGAAAGTTTCAACGAGGCACTGTCTTTGAGCTTTTTGAGGACACAGAGTGTTTTATAATCACACCCTGGGATTCACCCTGAGACCATACTTCCCTGATAGTGCTCTGGATTTTAACTCTTCCCAGACGCCATCTTTAAATTTTAGATTCATTTGACATCTGGAGAATCCAGGAATAAAAACTAGTTTTATTTTTTAACAAAATGCTTCCTTTATATTTAACTGTTCATTCTTTGGTTTATCTCCATCCTCTCACATTTTGTCACAGATAGAAAGCAAGAAGAGGTGAGATGGTACTTTTAATATCCTTCTTGGAAATCTTAGTAAGGTCATCAGTAGGTTCATTTACTATTTTCCATGTTACTGCAGGGAACATTGCTGCCAGATAGCCTTCCCNTGTGAGGTACTTTCCCCCTTATTTTACTAAAAAAGAAAATAAAGATTCTTTGGGCTGTCCATTCATTCGTTGACTGATTCATTCATTCATCCAATCTTTCAACAAATACTTGTGTGGTACCAGAGCACTGAAGTAACAAAAATTACGTCCATCCTGTTGAGGAGATTATAGTCAGGAAACATGCAATGCATTATAACATGCGTACCACTGAAGAAGTTTTGTGGGCTTCAAAGGAAGAATAAATTCTGAGGAAAGATTTAAGCCTTGAAAGATGGGTAAGACTTTGATATGTAGACATGAGTGATAGACATTGCAAGCAGAGGAAACATACATAAGCAAAGATATATAGAAAAAGAAAGCCCAGATTGCATGGGAAAACTGAGTAGCCATAATCGACTGCTAGGAGAGACATGGAGGGGAATGGTGGAAAATAAGGTGCAAAGATAGGTTATAATGTTTAGGGGTGTAGGTAATCCTCCAAAGTTATCAGCGGGAGTGGGCTTCAAACCTAGGTTCTCTTGCTCTGGGGTTGGAGCTCTTTCTATCATCGTCCAGCTACCTTCCTGGAATTATAGTCCAAATTTATTAACACAATATAGCTTAATAAACTTGAACAATAGGCACAGGGATATGGAAAAACAAAATAAAACAAAAAACTTGACTTGTTTTAGAAGTGCAAACTTCAACAATCATGAGTCCATGAGGGCATGGATTCATTTAAGACAAACAGAAAGGATGGTTGAAATTTCCAAATATTCTCTACTTTAATTACCTTTTCCATTGTGAAACTTCTTTTGAGACTATAAGTCTTTGGAATAAAATCTAGCTTGGGGAGGAGAATGAAATTTATTTATACTCATTATGAATTCATTGTGCATAAAATCAGGTGCCATTGGTTGTTCTGTAATAGCTTGCTGAAAAGTAATAAAAATAAACAAATGAGCTCAATTTTATTATTACTTTTAAATCAGCTTCAAATTGAAAATAAAATCCCCATTATTTATAAAAATAGATCCTTTAATTCTTATCTGGGAAATAGTCCTAATGAACAGATGATACCTTTGCAATTTGAATCTATGAGATGCTTACTTGCCACTAGAGCAGTTAATTTTGACTGTGTAGTATTTGGTATATATCAGGCAAATACATTTTTATTTTCCTGTTTAAAATATTATTTTCAGGGTTGCATTATTTAGGGAAAATTATCTATGGTTTGCCAATAAAAGAGAAGCATCAATTGAGCAAATTATGGCATTCATAATTAAATGCTTTTGGTATGTAGTCCCCAACACTGCTAAAGGAATCCGTCACTACAACATAATATTGAATATATTTAGCATAAAATTGCATTAAACAAATTGTTGGGGCTTTAATTTATTTGGAATTAAATCAGCAGATTATTTTTTCATCAAAAGTTTTGTTTTAAATTCACGAATTTAAAAGCTTTATTCGTGGTTTTAAAAAGCATATTTTACATGGCGATACCAGGGTGAACTTTATAACCGAACGGGCCATTGTTTCATTTGGAATAAAAATATGGAGCCATTTCAGCTGAGAATGTTTGGCAGTAAACCAAAGGATAACGAATAGTAAATTTTTCAAAAGAGAGCTTCAATATTCAAACATGTAACAGATAATCAAGTTCTCTAATTAATAAAAACCTGGAGTGAAAGTGAGGGAACACTATACAGAACTTGGAAAAAGCCCCAGTTATGCTATCAATGCAGGTCTGATATAAAATGTAACTTTAAAATTAGAAAACCTTTAACTTCTCCTCTCTTACTGAGTCTCTGCCTTAGCCCATCAGACTTTACCTACTAAATACTTCTAAAATCCAATGGTCTCAGTTTGCTACTCATGATTGGTTCCTTCTCATTATTGGAGTCTCAGCTCAAATGTCACCTCTTTAGAAAGGCCTATTCTTATCCGTAGTGTAAAGTAATCAAACCCTCCAGCCCTCACCCCACCTACCCCTCACTGCCCTCCTCTGCTCCAGTTATTCTCTAATGCATGCCATCCTATTGCATTTACTTGAGATTACTTACCTTTGTTTTCTTGTTTACTGTTTGTCTCCTCCCACCCCCTAAACCCCAACTAGAATGTAAGCTTTATGGGGGCAATGACTTTGTCAGCCATGATAACTGTTGAATCCTTAGTGCCTAGACTCTTACCTGGTATCCAGCAAGTACTTGAAATAACAGCTACCGCCAGTGTTCTAATTCAGGCCCTTATAATATCTTGCCTGGGTAACTGTAAGATTTCCCTAATTGGTCTCCTTGACATCAGCCTCATCTTCCTCAAATCCCTTTTCTTCACTATTGCTGGGTCCTTTCTATAATGCAATCTGATCATATCACTTCACTCTTCAAAGCTATTCAATGATTCCTCATTATCCAGGTGAGTATTCCCAAAGCATACAGAGTTGTATGTAGTGTCATTTTAAGTAGTTCAAGGAAGAACATTTTAATTTAATAGTTTTTTAAAATTTATTTTAATGTGAGTTCCAACAAACCATCCATAAAATAGCACATTAAGCTCATGATTTCACAGATATTATTATTGAAGATGAGAAAACAAACTATATAAATCCATTTACAGACATGCAAACAATAAGACGTGACATCAAGCAAGTTTTGAATACACTGATCTAAAGGATAAAGCCCAAGTCCTTATGTTATCCAGTCTCTGCCTCCCCCTCTAGCATAATATGCACTATTTTTTGCCTTGCACTTTATGTCCTGGCAATATCAAACTATTTGCAGTTCTCACCATTCATCACACTATTTATTGCCTCTCTGCCTTTAGTTAGCTGACTTCTGTGTCTAGAATGCCCTCGGTTTGCTCCCTTCTTCCCTATATCACCNTGAGCTGTTGTTCAGCATCTTAGCTGTAGAGGGCAGTGTCACTGGCCCTCATATGTGGGATCCAAACCGGGGCCCTCTGGCATCCCAAGCCAGTTTCTTAACCATCGCGCCACTCGGCCGGCCTCTATCTAGATTCTTATAGCAATTTTTCCTTATCTTGAAATTAGTGAAATTTTAAAATTTCCAGTATAAATTCTCTTTGTTCAGAAATTTTTCCTATATTCAGTAAACCTGTGATTTATTAAGATGTTAGTTCAGTAAAGTTTTCTTCTATTTTCTCTTTTATTGATACTTCTGAATAATTGTTATGCTCTTCTGAAATTCCAATATCATATCCATATTGAATCTGGACTTTTCCTCTATGTTTTATCTTTTTTTATAATTTTTCTTTCCCTGTATATGTCTTCTGCCTACTGAATGTCTTGAGTTACTCTTTTACTTCATTAACTTGGGTTTCTCCTGATCCATGTATTTTTACATCCATTATAGTTTTGAATTCGACATGAATATTATTCAACTGAAACCTTTATGATTTTATAACTTTGACTCTTCATAACCGCTTCTTCTCATTTCACACTGCATTAGTCTGCTGAATACTGTTGAGATCCATTTTGACATTAATAGTTTGGAAAACTCCTTTTTCTTAAGAGAAATTTTATTTCATGGGGTGGCATTGTTTTGATTCTTCAGAACAAGCTTCTTTTCTTGAGGTATTATTTAATATATCTAATTATTTTTCTACTTGCTCACTCTAGCAGAGGAAGGTTTGGCTTATCTACTTGGGAGAACCGAGATGAGTTCCAATAGAGATTGAGGGAGTCCTTTCTATCTTTAGGATCTACAGGAGGCGAGAATGGAAAAGCTTAGATAAACTGCTATGTCTGCCATATTGCACAATTCCAGGGGCCTCTATTCAAATAGCACAAATATGCCTCTTGCAGTTGTACATGGTGCCTTGTTCACTAAAGTTTCCCTTTTTAATCTAGAGGAAGGCTGTCCAATAGAATTCCCTGTGATGACACAAGACAGAAGTGTTCCATATCTATACTGTCCAACATGGCAGCTCCTAGCCATTTACAGCTATTATGCATTTGAAATGTAGCTGGTGCAAATCAAGAATTGAATTTCCAATTTCATTTACTTTTATTAATTTAAATCTTAAACAGCCACATGTGGTAGTCGCTATTATAAAGGGCAGAGCTGGTCTAGAGCAGTCATTTTCAAAGTATGGTCCCTAGACCAGCAGCACCAGTAACTGGTAACTTATTTGAAATGCAAATTACCAGGCTCTGCTCTAGAATATCTGGGGGTGAGGCCTACCTATCTATGTTTGAACAAGCCTTCCATGTGATTCCAATGCACACTATGAAGTGAGAACCACTGGTCTACTGATCACGAGTTAGGAGAGGATCAGAACTAACAGCAGTCACAAGAGGGAGTTTTCTCTCCGTTCCAGTCTTCCTTTTCTGTGTTTGAGGTTAGTAGACAGGAGTTAACTAGGACAGTGTCCTCATTTTTTACCTGTCACAGTTGTCCTCATTAGAAACCAACTGTGACAATGTCTCCCCTAAGTGTAAGTCAGGAGCGAGCCTGTTACCTGATCCTTGCTTGCTGATTTGGGGCAGTTGGTGCTTCTCAGGAGCACTTGGTAGGATCCAAGGGTGCCTCCTCACTACCCCATGTATGTTTTTGGTTCCTGCCCTGAGCTAAGTCTTCTCCATTTTACTACTTTAGTGAGTTGTTCTTTCACATATGGAGAATTGTATATTTCATATGTCTTCAATCTTATTCATGTTGCCTTCTGTCTTGCACAAACTCTTGAATTACTGGAATGTCAATGTCACCAATTATTAATTTCCCATGCTGATATAGGTTTATTCCTCCTTATTTTATGTTAGTCACTGCCGAGGCAACACGGAAGGTGAACCAGGGAAATGCATTCTTGCTTTTCCAAGAAATCTTTTGTATCCCCCTTAATACCTCACTTTTTCATATAATTCTATAGTGCTCTTTCAAATGTATCATCTCATTGAATTCCCCCAAACATTCCTCTGGTGTGGGTTTTACTATTTCCATTTTACAGATAAGGAAACCAAGGCTTCAATGGTTTAAATGATCTATGCAAGAGGACTGGCTAGAGTATCTGCTTTGTAAGGGTCCCTGATATGCAGAAAGTGATGGCCAACATTTACTGGATCTTTATTATGGAGGCAGCTTTGCATTAACTGCTTCATATCCATTATCTTTTTTAAGCCTTATAACAACCTTATGAGATCCATGCTATCATCACTTCCATTTTACAGATGATGGGTAAACCTAGGGAGGTTAAATAACTTGTTTCACTTACACAACTAGTCAGTAAAACTGCCAGTTTTCAGGCCTTGGTCTGTCTGTCTTTAGAGGCTGTGCTCTTACTGGCTTACTGGCTATATACTACATTGGTTTCTTAGCTGCAGAGTCATCAATTGGCATGGGCAAAGGAAACAGTATTACATTTTCAAAGGGCTTCTTCATATCATCATTTATCACACAGTGAGTTTTATTGCTTTCTATACAGCTACCAAGTTCAGAATCATGTGGTTAGTGGTTAATAGAGAGAAACACATTAATCTGTAGTAATTTTAATCTTTAGCTCATTTTCTCTTATTCTGATGGGAATCTCCCAAACGATATGAATCCTGACTGTCACCTCCCATTCATCCTAAATATTTATTGCAGAACGTGTTGCATGCCAGCCACTCCGGTGGGTGCTGTGTTCCTGGGGTCTGTTAGACTGCAGAGCAATAGCCCCTGGCAAAAGGCTTGCGGAAATGCCAGCTACCGCTAAACTCTCCTGCCACCCTACCTTTGTTACCAACACCACTGATGGAGTCACTCAAAACTTCACGAGCACTTAAAGTGTTATCAAAGAGTATTTGAAACAAATAGGCAGTTTGAGGGCACCTTTGAGGAGCTCTGTGACTTTGCAGCCACAAATTTAAAACAGAGAAGTCTGTCTCCAAATCAGTCCCATTCGTGTACTGTGAGAACAAGTGTGAACCCTTACTATCCAGGCCAGTTTGATATTAATAACTTAGAGATGGAAGAGCTGCTTACAGCTGACCAAGCGGTGAATTTCCCATCCAATCAATGCACTCCTCCATAGTCATGAGCAAAGGGAGGCTTGCTGAAGCTAACTCGTTACACAGAGTACTTTTATTTCTAGTATTTAGTTTCTCCATTGACTCTATGTTCGGAGAAGTCAGTCCTACTTTAGTTCCTCTCATAAGATAGTATTACATTATCTACATTTTTGTAACACANCAATCATTCGTTGCTATCTTTCACATGTTCTGTGGACTGATTAAAGAGGACACTGCAAAAGCAGCAGTCAGGTAGCCTAAGCAAAGGGTCTTACTGTTTGTGTTTCTCATAGTTATGGAAGCAGGAGAGGTGCACCTTAGCTGAAGGGTTGGAAAATGGCATATTCATTTAACAAAATGCCTCACAGCATTTTTCAGGCTGGTGGCATCATATAATTTTCCATGGATAGGAAAAAATGAAATGCAATCAAATTGCAATTCCCACCACTCTACCCCAGAAAGAGAAATATTAACTTAAAGCAAGAAAATATGGAAAGCAGTGTTCCAGCTCTGCAGAAGAGGAGCTAATTCTCATCTTTCCCTGTCTAACCTCTTAAATCCACTCCCAGTAGACTTTTGCTCCGAATCTCTTCACTGAGACGTACCTTATCAACATCAGCAAAATCTCCACTGTGCCCAAATGAACATTTCTTAATCTTCAATCTACTTGATCTGCCAGCTATACAACTAATACAGATTATCATCCCTCCTGTATGAAACCCTTCTATTTAGCCTCCAAGATATCACACGCTCCTGGTTTTCATCCTACCGCACAGGCTGCTTTTTCTCCTTCTTCCCTCACTTCCTCAGTGTCTAAGTATTGAAGTGTCCCAGGCTTGGCGTTGTTGGACCTCTTCCTGCTGGGTTTACATTTATTCCCTTGCTGGTCTCATTCACTCTCAGGGCTTGAACTATCACTTAAGAAATGACACCACCTACATTTCTATTTTCAATCTGGCTTCTCCCCTGAACTCCAGATTTGTATAACCAGATGCCTTAGAGTCATTCTTATGCCTCATTTGCTTTCACATCCCATACCCGTAATCATGCACTGAATCCTGGTGGCTTTACCTTTCATATACACCTATAACCTGCCTGTTTATCCCCCCGCCGTCTTTCCTCTGGGTCTGTGCAATAGTCCGCTGATGGGTTTCCCAGCTTCTACCCTTGCACCTCTTCCGACAATTCTCAGCATAGAAGCCAGAGTCAGCCTAGTAAAACCAAGTCAGATTATATCATCCCTCTGCTCAAAACTCCCCACTGGAGCTCCAAGTCACTCTGAGTTAAATCCAAACCTTTTACAACCATCTCTGAGGCCACACATGATCTCAGCCCTGTGTATGCGCCACCCCCAGTTCTGTACCCTAAGCTGCCAGTTCCCTCCATTTCATTCACTCAAAGCTGGCCATCTTCCTGCTGCTTCTCTCTCCAGCAGAGTGGGCATTCTTCCGCATGGCGTGGCGACCTTTGTACTCGCAGTTCTCTCTGCCTGGGGCTGTCTTCCCTTAAGGAGCCACATCGTCCCCTTCTAACACCCTCTTTAAGTGTCTATCACTAGCGAAGCCTTATTTCAGTATCTTCTCAATGAAGTCTCCATGGATCACCCTACTTAAAATGGCAACTGCTTTACATTTCCTGCATGCTACCTATCAATATCAGAAAATATGTATTTTACCTATTTATGCTGCTCACCCCCAACTAAGTTCCAGAAGGGTAGAGATTTTATTCCTTTTTTTTTTTTTTTAAACTGCTATGTATATCCAGTGATTAGAATAAAGCCTGGAACATAGTAGGCAATCAGTAAACATTCTTTGAATGAATGAATGAATGAATGAATGAATGAAATATATACATATTTGTATGTGAATTAAAATTCTAAAGTAATATTTACCTAAATATTGATAGTGGTTAATAAGAAAGCTATTTATAAATAAAATAATCTTTTTCTCTGTTTATATAAATGATATGTTCACTGTAGATACTAGTGAAAATAGAGAAGAAAAGGACACCCATAATTCTAGTACCTAGCAATGTTTGTTAACATTTATGTATATGTGCATATATTTGCAGTTTTTACCTATGGACATATATTTTCCCCCAACAAAACTGGGATCACTCTGTGTATTTTTAAAATTTAAATAAATAAATAAATAAATAAATATCACCTAAAATGAGAACATGTTTATTTTAATGGCTCTATAGTACTAATCTTTCATATATTCAAATAACTAATATATTTTATCTTGTTTCTTTTTATACAGTACATTTAGTCTTTTATAATGATTTAGAGGGTGTGTGTGTGTGTGTGTGTATTTTCAGTCATTACTTTCATGTTACAAAACTCATCTTCAGATCTCTTTCCTCCTCCAATTATCAAGAGTATCTTTTGATTTCTGTCTTTATCAGTTAATAGCTAATATTTACTGAGTGCTTATAGGTGCTGCTAAGTACTTTACATGCATTATTGGATTTCACTGCCACACAACTCTGGGGTGTTATGGTATTCCCATTTTATAGGTGAGGAGCCTCATGCTTTGAAATGTTAAGTAGCTCCTCAAGGTTACACAGCCACTAATTGGTGATGCAGCCTAGAACAAGAATAAGAACAAGGTAATTATACTCTTGACAGCTAAACCATTTTGCATTCGTAAAATGAGAAAATTAGCGCACTTGTCTTGCTTCTGTAAACTTCCCCACCCTCCTCAATTTATATTAAAATAATCTGGGGTTTTAGATGAAGTGTCTATAATGTATTATTCCATATTTTATTCTTCTTTTCAAATATTTTAACATTTATATTTAGTTTTAAAGCCATATTGAGAATTATTTGAAAACATGTTCTATGTGTTACAAGTTTCATGTTACATCCCAGAATCTTTAGTACTGATATTTTCATGGCCCATTCTTGAGATTTTTATTATTATTCATCCCTTAATCAACTAAAGTATATCTTTGAGTGATTGTTTAAAAAGGGTAGGTTGTTTTCTAACATACATATCTGAAAATGACTTACTTCCTATGATCTTGCATACCTTGGCTGGATATATAATTCTTGAATATGGAGTCCTAACCCCTCTCTCTAAAAATTCTATAGACTCTTCTCCATTGTCTTCTGGATGCTTACACTTGAGGAGTACCTGGTATCAGATTAAGTTTTATTCCTTTGTGGGTAACCTATTTTGTTTTGGTAATGTCTGTCTAGATTCTTTTTTTTATTTTTTTATTAAAGATTTTTTTTATTGGGGAATTGGGGGGGATGGGAACAGAGCTGGGGAATTGGGGGAAGGGGAACAGACAAGTTGCTGTTGTTTTGTTCTTCAGTCTAGTTGTGGAGGATGTTGCTTCACTGGCCCAAGTCGGCA
>NW_017731413.1:1248021-1266021 GCF_001890085.2 Hipposideros armiger | reverse complement strand
AAAGTGCTTCCTTCAAGTGAAAAGGTGAAAGTTCTTGACCTAATATGGAAAGAAAAAAAATAATTGTATGCTGAGGTTGCTAAGATCTAGGGTAAGAACAAATCTTATCTTATCTATCTGTGAGATTGCTTAATTTATAAATTAAAAGTTTATCATAGGTATGTATGTATAGAGGAAAACAGTGTATATAAGGTTTGCCACTATACATGGTTTCAGGCATCCACTGGGGGAATTAGAATATGTCCCCTACAAATAAGGGGGGACTACTGTATCATGACCTTTAAAATGAAGAAGAACCACAGAGCGAGTAAAAACAGAAGCCAGTGTGGCTGGTCCAGGCCTGCCTTTTTCCACTCCCTTTCATGGCTTTGCGCTCATGGCTGACCCCAGAACTTCCCATGGCATCAGCACGATGTGGTGGTGCCCACCGGGGTGTCCTACATGAGGTACGACTGGAGTTTGAAAACCACCCAGTGGGTCCCTTTTCAGGCATCGGCAGTGACCTTTGGGTATTTTTTCTGATTGTCCAATTAGCTCAAAGGTGGTTGCTATGTTTAGATGCTGTATGGCACTGGATAAAGCATGTAATAAAATTCCCTCTCCTTAACAGCTTCAGATCAGCAGCTGCCTTTCAGAAAATGCATCCAGGTAGCCTGTTGTTTCCTGCCCTATTAGCCCCACAGTCTGCCAAGCCCAGGATTTAAAGTAGAAGCCAGAGAATGCTGGAGTTCTGGCAGCTCCTGGATCGGAACAGACCATGCTGTTCAGCTCTGATTTCAGGCATTTAGAATCTTTTCTTTTGCTCCCTTTGCTCAGTATAGGGGAGAGGCTACCGGCCAATTTCTCCACCATTTATACCAAATCCCAAGGCTCCCGCATTTCCAGCTGCTAAACTGCCTGGGCAGACTGTATTACTAAATTATTGTATCTTTTTGGTCGAGTGCCTGATCTGTCTTGGCTGGGGCTTCACATTGAAAGAAGCTCCTGTTGCAAGCAAAGGAAGTTAGCTGCATTCGCCCTTCCCACATGCCTTTTCTGGTAGCTTTAACCACTAACTTCTTTGTTTCCCCATGTATAAGCCTAGTTCACAGGGGCAGTTTCTCATCTATCTGTGACCCCCTAGGGAGTTAGGGATTTCAAAGAGAGTTCTGTGCTAGGAGTAATTCCCAAAGCCTAGAGCCAGAAGAATAAATGGCCTATAGTGAATACATTTGGAACCAAGAGGTTTTGTTTCTCTCTTACCAAAATGTATTTGTAATACTGTGGTCACTGTATCCATGTATTTTCCCAAACAGAAGAGTCTGTTTTGGGGGAAGAGACAAAAGAACCCCTTTAACTCAAGTCTATTGTTTTCAAGTGTGTCAATCCTTTGGTTTAAATTCTAAAAATGCTTTCTGTTTTGATGCTCTCCTAGCGGGTTATGAAAGTGAAACGAAGAACCGCTCTGGAGAAACGAAACAAACAAAAAATAGATCTATAATCTTTAAATTAAAAAAGTAAAGTAATTTTGCAACATAAAAAGAATGGAAATTATATTTAATTAATCTAAAATGAATAATCACTCTATTCAGTTTTCAAAAGATCTATCTTGAATTTGAACTTAAAGTCACCCAAACATCCTCAACAAAAGCTCTGGGAATGTAATGCATTCAAATGTATCCTGCAAATTTTCTATCCCTCTAAGCAATGAGCTGCCTAGATTTTTGTCACATGCATCCCAAGAGACGTCTGATTTCAAAAGAGCAGGCGAGTCATCAAAAGTGTGATCCTATTAACAAGACACACCATGGAAAATATACAGAAATGCTAAAGATAAATTATATCTAGTGAGTTATGTTTTAAATCAACACTGCTGTTGCTATGGTAAGAAATATTTCACATAAAATAAAAACCTTCTATAAGGGTTTGGTGCTATAGCCATGGCAACGCTGGGACNGACTGGGGTCATTTCAAAGGTTTTCTCACTCACATGTCTGCTGGTGATACTGGCTTTCAACTGGAACTTCACTTGGGCTGTCACCTAGAATACCTGCATGTGGCTTATTCACATGGCTTTTCAGCTTTTTCACAACATGGTGGCTAAGTTCTAAGAGTGAGTCTCTCAGCGAACCAGGAAGAATCTATATTGTAACTTATAACCTAGCCTAGGAGGTTACTTAGTGTCATGTCTGCTATAGTCACTAGCCATACCATATTCAAACATATGGAATGTGAATCCCGCCTCTTGATGGGAGAAATGTCAATCTAACATCGTGAGAGGAGCGTGTAGATGGAAGGAGCTTGCTGCGGTCATCCAAAATACAATCTTTCACAGGCTCATAGAGCTAACTTGCTAAATTCATCTTTCATTTTAATTTTTCATAACAAGAAAGGAAATGATTTGGGGTGACACTGGCTCCCTATGTCAATAACACATTTAAAAAATGAAAAACACTTGATGATGCTTTCATGAGAATGCTAGAACTGGTTGACTAAGAAGTAAACTTTTTAAGAGAAAAACATGTTGTGGATCCAAAACAATAGTAGTACAAATAATGCCTGTTCTCTGTGCCAGAATTATTCTGCATGCTTAGCCTATTAGATCACAGTGAGTCCTTACTTGGTAAACAAAGGATAAGGTTTATTAGATTTTGATGAATAGAACCTCACAGTGAATGTTTAATTTCTCTAGATGGTTAGGAACATGAAGTTTGGGCCATTAAATCACCTATCCACACAGTAGAGTGGAATAACGCAGTAGAGTGGAAACAGGCTGAGAGGACAGACCTACTTGAGTTGGGAGTTCAGTTCTGCCATTTGTAAGTTATTTTCCATAGGTAAGAAAATAAATTTCTCTGAATTTCAGTTCCCCCATCAGTTATGGGTTGAATTGTGTTCTCCCAAAATTCATATATTGAAACCCCAACTCCCAGTTCCTAAGCCCTGGGACTGTTTTGGAGTTAGGGCCTTTATAGAAGTAACTGAGTTCAAATGAAGCTGTTAGGGTGAGCAATCCAACATGATTACCATTCTTATAAGAAAAGGATTTGGGACATACTAAGAGACATCAGGGGTGCACATGCACAGAGGGATGACCATGTGAAGAGGCAGCAAGACAGTGGCCATCTGAAAGCAAAGGAGGGAGGCCTTAGAAGAAAGCTGCCCTACCAACACCTTGATCTTGAACTTCCTGCTTTCCGAGCTGTGAGAAAATTAATTTTTGTTGTTTAAAGTACCCAGTCTGTGGTATTTTGTTATGGCAGCCCTAGCAAACTAATACAACATCTTTAAATGAGGATAATAATATCTACTTCATAGAGTTCCCCTAATGATTAAACCAGACATTTGTAAAACATCAAATAGTGTTTGGCATTCTATAGGGACCAGATGAAGAAATCAACCCCTCTGTGATAAGATTATGCTATATACCCATAATTACAGAATTAAAGTTGAAGTCTCAGTAAAAACTGAAGCCCTTTTATAGTTTTTCAGTGTTTTACTTCTTTGGTTAATTTATGTGATCTCTTTATAGTTCCTTAATATTTTATTGGATAAACACTGTGACCTCTTTTTGGCTAGTTATGTCTACATTCCCCTTCCTTGATGAATATTAGTAGATCCCTTCGCCCCTACCTGTCATGAAGAACTTCTTCCCTTGATGACCATAAAGCAATTCTTGGAAGAGGTCTTGGGATGTATTCATATATAAAAGGGACCCTGTAATTTTGATGTGTTAAGAAATTGGGGTGTGACGCTCTCCAGTCTCTGTCTGAGCACTCTCCCTCCATCATTCCTGTATCTACCCTGTAGTTCTTAGTGGCAAAGTCTTAATTTAAATTTAGAGCCTATTTCCTACAAGAGCACCCAATGAAAGAAAATTCATTCCTACTCACTGTGACTATGACCTGAATTAAAAGCAAAGGAATACATAAAAACAGAATCACTGAATTCCTTCACAGACCACATAAGAATCACAACATTATCAAAGCAATTTTGATGCCACAGCGAAATGGTAGCTGAGAATCCAAGAAAATACTGATTTTACCAGATTTTATTGTTTATCATAGAGTAATCTAAGGTAATAAAATGGAAATGAGGGTCTAAAGCTACATGTAAAAATGGAACATGAGAGATAAAACCAAAGATACATCATGGCTTAGTAAAGAGTTCTCCCCTTTACTTCTGAAGGCATCAGGTAATACAGGAGATCCCTGAGTTCTCCATTGTGTGCAAAGCTTGGGAAGCAAAATTAGACCCTAAGTAATCAGGATCTTGTTCAAGGTGCTAAGTGCCTTCAAATTGGCATGTGTCCTTCACTGGTGCTGGATCTTGTTTGAACTCAGATGGATAAAGAAATGAGTTCTGGATCATTATAAGATTAAATACACATTTTATGGGGTAGAACAGGCCATTGTGAAGCATTGCCCTAGAAACTATTCCCAAACAGGTCTCATTTAGTAGCTTGCACAATGGATATTTGTCTTTTCTATTCAAGAGATAATCTGAACATGCTTTGTGATCATTCTCAACAAAATCACTTGATTCGCAAGCATACTGATGATACCATAATCCATAGATGTAATTCTACACTTTGTGACATAAAAGATAGATTATCCAAGTGAGAATGTTAGACATAAAGCTGCCCACTAAAGATTTATGTTTCCTTCCAAGTAATAGAGTGGTTGTATTGCTAGGAAGTAGCTGTCTATCCATTTTTCGAGCCCCCCTGTACATAGATGGGACCGTGTAACTGAGATCTGGCCAAGAGAAGACAGGCAGAGATGATGCACACCGTATCCAGGCCTGGCCCAGGAAAATCTCTCGGGTCATCTTCTACTCTCTTTCCCATATGCTGGGCAGATTCAACACCAGGGGTGAGCCTGGTAGCCACATGTTGAATATTGCAAAGTCTCTAAATGAAACCCTATGTCCAGGCACTATCATTTGGGACTTACATGAGAAAGAAAAAAGCTGCTCTTATGTTGAGCCACTAAAATTTTGGGGACGTATCTGCTCCCACAACTAATATTTATCTTAAACAATATAGGAAAGAGACCTAGAAAGAAGGAAGTTTTCCAAGTATATTTTTTTCTTTATGCTTTTATGCACCCTCTTCTTTACTCCCCTCTTTGATTCTTACTTATCCTTCAAGTCCAAGGTCAGGTATCAGCTCCTCCAAGAAGTCTTTGAGACTCTCCCGAGCTGAGTTAAATGTGGAGTTTATGTGGTGGACTCTAATCCTCTATGTACGTGGCCCTCTCCAAATATCTAACAACCTAACTGGCATATGTTTGTTGAATTAGTAAATAAAATTAATATAATAAATATGTGAAATAGAGACTGGAAATGCTTTGACTTAAGCACAAATGTGAAAAATATAAGCCTACTTGAAATTAAGGAAGTAAAAATCTCTACCAGTTGGTGGAAAATGCAATGCCCTGAACTTCACCTATGTAGTATAAGCCTTTCTCCTGTTCTATATTACCTTATATTGACCTAAATTATAGCACCTAAAGCATAGCACATTGTATTTCACACAAGTCCAACTCTTTTGCTAGATTGTGAACTTCTTGAGGACAGAGGCCATGGTTTATTTGTGTTTCTATTTCCTGGTCCCAGTGGGGTGCCGGAAACCAGGTAGGCCCTCAATAGATGTCTATTGACTGACATGCTGACTTGGTGTCTGGTAGACTGACATAGTTTAACATGTAATCTCAAACCTTTTATCAATAAGAAAAGTTAAGTGAACTAGATTAGCTCTATTACAGGAAGAAAAGGCTATTGAGATATAATCTACATATCATAAAATTCATCTGAGTAAAGTGTATAATTCAGTGATTTTTAGTATGTTTAAAGAATTGTGTAACCGTTCCCGTAAACTAATTTTAGAACATTTCTATCACCCAAAAAAGAAACCTTGTAGCAATTACTCCTCATTCACTTCTTCCTACCCTCAGCCCCTGGCAACCGCTAATCCAGTCTCTGTCTCTAGAGATTTGCCTGTTCTGGACATCTCATATAAACAAATTCATGCAATGTGTGGGAGTTTTTAAAAATAAGTTTTATCTTTTGAAAATTGCTGATATCTTTTTAACATGCCGTTGAATATATGAAATATGTTCTCAAAATGAGCAAAAATAGAAACAGGATGGGGTTTTGCCTAATTAGCCGGATTTCTTAGATACAACAGTGAAAGGAACCAGCAGTTGAAATTTTATTAGAAATAATTTTAATAATTGGTATTTTCTCCAAATACCACAAAATTCCCTCCACTTTTTGCAGACCAATTTTTGCACAATTTTATAACAAGCACTAACATTGAGAAACACTAGCAAGTAAATAAGCCACTGTGCAGATGGGCAGCGTCTGCCAGGACTCACCCGTCTATGTTATCTTGTCCTTCTGGACACAAAGTTGGACCCTTTTCCTGTGTCTCTTATAGTAAGGTGGCCATGTTATTTAGTTCTGGGCAACGGAATGTGAGCACAAGTTATGCAAGCTCAAGTTTTATGCGCTACTTCTCAGCTGTGATGGTTCATTTTATGTCAATTTGACTGGGTCTTGGGGTGCCCAGATCTTCAGTCGGGCCTTATTTTGGATGTGTCCATGAGGGTGTTTTGGGATAAGATGAACATTTGAATCTGTAGACTGAGTAAAGCAGGTTTCCCTTCCCAAGTGGGTGGGCCTCATCCAATCATCTAAAGGACTGAATGGAACGAAAAGGCTGAGAAAGAGGGCACTCCTGCTGCCTGACTGCTTTGAGCTGGCACATTGGGTTAGTTTTTTTCCTGCCTTCAGATGAAAACTGAAACTTTGGATTTTCCTGGATCCTGAACCTGCTGGCTTTCAGATTAGAAAGTACACCATCGGTCTTCTGGTTCTATTTCTCTGAAAACTCTACATGGGCCCAGGACAGAAACTCTCCCACAGAGGCTCCTTGCTCTCTTTCCTCATCTACTGAATGAGTGAAGAGGATTCTAAGGAGCTAAGGGAAGGTAGGGCAACAAAAGGGAAGGTGTCTGCGTCCCTGAATAAAGAGCAAGAAGAGAGCTAGCCAGTCAGCCTGCACTGTACTGCAACATGAATGAGAAATACACATTTACAGCGTGGATCCCCTGAAAGTCGGGGGCTTATCTGTTGTAGCAGCTAGCATTATTTACACACACTGCATGAAGGATTTTTATGGAAATGAAGGGGGAAAAAATCCATTCCAACTCAAAGTGTAACGAAAAGTTTGCTAGCTCAGTTGAGTGAATACCTTTTTGTTTGTGAATGAAAAAAATGACCACAAGAGAAAAATCTGAGTCATAAACTGATAGTAAAGGAGTGCCTCGCCACGGCCAGTGCAGCTCACACGAAACTGGTGCGTCTAGCCCAAGGGGCTGAATTCAGGGTCACTGCTTAGAGTTCAGGCTTGACTCATCCAGTCCGGCTTTTCTTAAGAGACAAGAACAAACTCTATCTGTTGGTAGGTAATTTCATAACAACCCGCAAGCACAAGAATACTTTTATTATTTTTTCTAGCTATACAAATGCAAGTCATGTACCAAACTTCATGACCTTGAACAAATACAAGAACTTCTGAAAAGTAGGAATTATTTTGTCAGAAAGCACCTTCCTTAACAGAGAGGCAGAACTGCATACAAGGCAGAGCTAGGGCTTTGGAGTTAGGTCATCATAGGCTTCATTCATTCATTGATTAATACACTAGTATTTCCTGAGAACCTGTTAATTAAATTGATGCATGAAAATGCAAATATTCAACTCTGTCTGAACAATGAAAAATAGTGTTTTCATATGGCTCAACCTCATGCATGCCAGACACTGTTGTAGGTACTGGGCATTCAGTAAGAACAAAACGAAGCCCCTGTTTTCATGAAGCTTATGCTTTAGCGGTGAGAGACAGAAAGAAAACAAGTCAAATGTGTAGTATGTCTAATAATGAGAAATGGAACGGAAAAAAATGAGGATGTTAAGGGGGATGGTAAGAAAGCGAGGGGAGGGGTTGCTATTTTATGGTGGTGAGGAAAAACATCTTGGATAAAGCAGTATTTGAGTAGAGAACTGTAGGAAGTAGCTACCAGAGGGGAGAACATTCTAGGCAGAGGCAAGAGCAGGTGCAAAGTCCCTGGGGCATAAATACCCTCGGTATATTCAAGAAACTGTAAGGCCAGTGTGACTGGAGAAAGTGGGCAAAGGAGAGAGGTGAGAGATGAGATCAGCGAGGTAGTAGGGCAAGCTCATGTAAGCCTTGTATCACTTTATAAATACTTTGGTTTTCGTTGATACTCATATATGAGATGAAAAATCTTAGACAGTTTTGGGGAGAGAAATAACATATGTTTTCAAAGAACCACTGGCTACTCTGTAGAGAATAAACTGTAGGACAGACAAGGTTAAAAGGCTAGTACAGTGATCCAGAGAAGAGACGACTGTGGCTTGGTCTAAGATATTAGTAATGTAGCTTGTGAGAAGTGGTTTGATTTTGTTGTATTATGAAGGCAGTAATAACAAGATATATGAAATGTGGAGGATGAAGGAAAAAGAGGTTCTAAGGATGCTATGAGCAGTGAACAGGATGGATTTGTCATTAACTGAGATAGGGAAAATTGTAGGAGACGCAGGCTTTGGAACTGTGAAAATTGGGAGTTTAGTTTTGGACATGTAAAAAGTTGAGACAACAGACATTCAAGTGGAGATTCAAGTGGAGACATTTAAGTAGGGAGCCGAATACCAAAAAAGTAGAGAGATCCAGATTAGAGATATAAAACTTGGAGCCCTCAGCATGTATTATATAAGACAATAAACTATTGAGGCTGACTGAGATTTAGAAAGAGGTAGAAAAGACAGTGAGGAACTAAGCCTGGGGCAACTTTGGTGCTTACGGGTGAATAACCAGCAAAAGAGAATGAGAGGGAGCAGTTGGTTAGGTAGGAGGAGAGCCATCCTTATGTTGATTGCAAGTCTCCATTCTCGTGTGACGTCTCCAAGTTTCAATTTCTACAAGTGAAAAAGGCAGATAACAACAATTCCTAGGTCATATGATCTCCAAAGCCTGAAAAGAGGTAACATGGAAAGCATGCACAAAGCCTAGAATATTCTCGATAGATGTTCATTCCTGACCTTTGGTGAAATTCTAGATAAATATCAGATTTCTCATGCCTCCCTCCATTTTTTGCCTCTCAGTAAGATCCTCAAATACAGATTCTGTAGTTCAACAGTGTGGGCTATGCAAGCAAGAGCCTCATTATTCTTCAATTATTAGTTACACATTTTTCAATCCGAGAGCTCACTATTATTAGGTACTTGTCTTTGCTCCTGCCTCTCTTCCTCTGTTTCGTAAGCACCTTAGGGTTAAAGGAAGGGTGATCATTAGCATGGGAGTGAGGTGGGTTCAGGGATGGGTAGTGGTGATGGGTTCTTTATCACCTGGCATTAGGGTGCTAGTATTTTGACATTTAACTGCTCACCAAATATTTAATTTCAGAGGATTTGTAGAAGAGCTCTCTGTCTATAAATAGCTGGGTTAAGTAGACCTTTTGCTGCAGCTGTGAAAAGCCATTGTTGCAGCTAGACACCTTGTAGTGATTCAAGATAATCTGTCTTTGAAGAAAGTCTATGCTTTCTTTGATGCAAATGGTTATTTTTAGCTATATAAAAAAAAAGAAGCTTTACTTAGGACTGGTAAAGAAAGTGTTTTCTGAATAAATGAGGGGTAGCTGAAACAATACTCAGCCACAATCTCTTGCTTTTATTTCATTTCTTTGCTTTCAATATATACCATTAAATGCTTATTGAAAGAATGAATGAAAAAACTGAATGAATTAATGTCTATATGAATGAATTTCTATTTTTGTCTGGTCAGGATAATTCTGGATAAGTTCTGGATTATGCTGGGGTCTATCCTTTACAACAAGAGTCGCTAAGTAGGGATCCTTTTCATAAGGAAGAGACAAATGTCAGAGCAACTCCAAAACGTATCTAACAGTAAGGTAATCCGCGGCCTGCGAGGCATCTCAGGCATCCTCTGATCCTAGCATCAGGCTCAAGCAGATTCTTTCTCAGGCTCCTCCTCCTCCTCCCTCCATCTCCTAGAATTGGAGTCAAATGATATATAGCCTTTTTGGGAGCAAGGAACTGAGCAGCAATAATGAGAGAAGGGAGATCTGGGTGCTTTAACCTAGTGCTCGTACTTGAGCACCCAGAGTAGAGCACCTAGAAAACAGGCTACTAGTAGGATGGATTGTGGGAAATGGAACCGATGTATTGGGTAAGCTGAGGCCTAGACTACAACAGTGCTCTGCAAAGAATAGTCCAAACCATGCGTCCTTGAGTTTTAAAATATTCCAAAAGCCATTCATATTAGTGAGGTTTTATATTTCCATACACAGATATAGATGGATGGATAAATATATATATATGTGCAAAAAAATGTATACACATTTTAAGAAAGGAATAAACTCTTAAAATCATAATACTCAATATATACTGGTAACAAAAGATGAATACAAGTCATGTGTGTACTTTTTTTTTTGGCACCCTGGCATAAAGGATAAATAAAATATATATCTTTATTAAGATATAGTTGGCATATAAACTGAACACATTTAAAGCATACCATTTCATAAGTCTTGACATCTGTGTCCATGAATGAAACCATAATCACAATCAAGATAACAGACGTATCTATCATCTGATTTTCTTTTTTGCCCTTTTGTAGTTCCTCTCGTTTCCCTCCCTGTCCTCTCATTGGCTTTCTGTCACTATAGATAAGTTTATTTTTTCTAGAATATTATAGGAATGTAATAATACAGTATGTGCTCTTTTGTAGTCTAGCTTCTTTCACTCATCATAATCATTTTGAGGTTCATCCATGTTATCTACATATCAATAGTTCATTACTTTTTATTACCAAATGGTATTCCATTGTATGAATATAGCACAATTTGTTTATCCATTCACCTTTGACGAACATTTAGGTTGTTTCTAGGTTTTAGCTATCTATACAAATTTTTTTTTAAAATTTTATTTGGGGAACAGTGCATTTTTTCCAGGACCCATCAGCTCCAAGTCAAGTAGTTGTTTCAATCTAGTTGTGGAGGGCACAGCTCAGTGGCCCATGTGGGAATCGAACTGGCAACCTTGGTTATGCACACTGCAACCTGCGCTTTAACCACCTGAGCCAACCGGCCGTCCCACAAGTTTTTGTATAGACATATTCTTTCATTTCTCTTGGGTAAATGCCTAGGAGTATATGGCTGGGCCACATAGTAGGTATATGTTTAACTTAAAAACAAACAACAACAAAAAACTGTCAAACTGTTTTCCAATGTGGTTATAGCAGTTCACATTTCCACCAATAATGAATGAGAGTTCTAGTTGCTCCACCAGCACTTGGTATGGTCAGTATTTTAAATTTTAAACTCTGTAATAGATGTGCATTAGACTAACGACTAGTGATGTTGAGTATTTCTCCATATGCTTTATGCCATCTGCATATTTCTGAGGAGAAGAATCTGTTGAAATCTTTTGCTCATTTAAAGAAATTTAGCTCCTCATTATTGGACTTGAGAGTTCTTTATATATTTTGGACCAAGTCCTTTCTCATATATGATATTTGGAAATATATTCTCTGAGTCTATGGTTTATTTTATCATTTGCTTAACAATGTCTTTCTGAATGCAGAAATTCTTAATTATGATCAAGTCCAAATTTATCAAAATTTCTTTTGTGGATTATACTTTTGCTATCATTTTAGACATATCTTTGCCATGTCCAAGGTCACAAACATTTTCTCCTGTTTTCTTCTAGAAATTTTAGAGCTTTAGGCTTTACAGTTATCTCTATAATCCATTTGAGTTCATTTTTATATGGTGTGAGGTATGGATCAATACTCCTTTTTTAAAAAGTGATATCCAATTTTACCAGGGATAGTTGTTGAAAAGACTTTCCTTACTTCACTGAATTTAACATTTGATAAAAATCAATTGGTCATATACATGTGAATCTATTTCTGGACTCTATATTTTGTTCCATTGATCTATTTATTTACCTTTGTACTGATACCAATATTAGAGATTGTGACTTTATAATTAGTCTTGAAGTTAGTTAAGTCTTGCAACTTGAACTTTTTTCAAAGTTGTTTTGGAGTATTCTGCATCCTTTACTCTTACATATGAATTTGAAGATTTGCCTTCCAATTTCTATAAAAAACTCTGCTGGAGTTTTGATTGGGGTGGCATCTTTCTGGTTTTTGAAAATTTAAAGTTTATTATCATTGTAAGACTTTTAATTTTTTGTGTGTTTGTTTTTCTTTACACAGATTTCCCCATGACTGGGACTTTTGTACCATTTAGATTTCAGCTCAAATATAATATCCCCAGAGATAACTTTCCCTGACTACCCAATTTAGATAAAGTTGCCTCATCTCTTTCATTGATGAAGGGTCAAAACATTGTTTCACTGACTTCACAGCACTAATTACCATCTGAAATTAATCTTGTCCATTTGTTTACTTATTGGGTTGTCAGAAAAGTCATGATGCATTTTTGCAACGAAAAACAGAAAAAAATATGTCATGACTTTTCCAACAACTCAATAGTTCCTTATTATCTGACTATCCAACTTTAAAATGTAAGTGAGATCTTGTTTGTCTTATTCGGTTTGTATCCCTAAAACCAAAAAGTGCCTTTGATGAATAGACATTATTTGTCAAATGAATGATTGACTATTTGACAAATATGCCTCTAAGTAAATATCCAACTAGGATAGAAATATTATTATATTAATTAGCACATATTAACTTATTATAAAATATTTCTCTGAGCATATTGTGGGATTTACATGTTACTTAAAGCTGCAGTTCTCTTTAAGATTGACAATTGTGTTTGTTGGGTTAGATTATGGCATTTCCAAAATATAGATTTTTTTTTTTAAAAACCACACATCTTCAATTTGGCTCATTAGCTTTGTTATTAGAGTTTAAAAGATATCATGTAAGAAGGAGATAAAATACACATGACTTTAGGAAAAGGAATAAACTGAAACAGATAAAATCTTTCCCACACATTATATAGATAAAAAGTAGAAAGTTTCAGGTCCATGAGAAATTATAGTTATTTTCAAAACAATATTTGATTTAAAAAGAAAAGAAAGTAGCCATAGTTTTGACATAACAGAAACAACAATTAGAAAGTATTTTATGAATGCGCTTAATTATTTAAAGTAACAGATGACAACAAAATCAATTTATTGCACCCTATTTTATGTTTCAAGTGTCTGAACAGGATTCTATCCTTAAGCTCATACAACAAAAATATAAACCCTAAAACTGGCTCAAGATCTCTTGTAGTAGTATAAACATAGATGTTTCCTCATTGTGCTATTTCCTTCTCTCAGAACCTTCATTCATTTAACCCATTAAACTTGTATTGAGCACCAACTATGTGCTAAAAACCATACTAGGCAATGAGAATAAGAAACGAACAAAACAGAGACCCGATCCTTTAAGAAGTCACAGATTTCATGATTTAATTGACTGAAGGGAAAAAAACCCAACCACAATTGAAAGAACTGGAAATCATGAAAAAGATGATTTCTTTCCATTATGGTTCTTGAGTGGCTTTCATTGGCTCCTTACACCTCCTGGTGGGCTTAGCTTTCCCCTCCTCAGCCAAGTGACTCAGAGGCAACTACAGATCTAGTGTTCTATTATTAGCCTTCTCAAATCTGATTATTCTAAGAAGCGCTTCCCACTGGCAACATGGTAATCATGTTTAAATATAACTCTCCATGATCAATCTACTTCCCCAGGTTTTTAACCAAGTTTCCCTGTGGCATAGAGACTTTTCTTTTTTCTTTTTTAAATTAATCTACCTTCTAATGATCTTTGGTTACTTTGCCATATAAGGGGTGTGTGTGTGTGTGTGTGTGTGTTGTGTATGTCCTTTTACACTAAAGTATGAATAAAGACGTTTGGCTCTTCTGGGCAGTCTTCCTCTTTCCCCGTACTCTGATTGCACCATATAGCGGTTCTAGAGTTTAAGTTGTCAGATGGAGAGCTAACAGGATGTTTGTATAACAACTCATAACTCATGGTTTGTATAATTATAGCAGCTAACATTTATTGAATGTTTCTTATGTACCAGGCACTGGGCAACATGCCTGCTATCATTTTATCTTTGCATTAATCCTATGATGTAGGGAGTCTTATCTCTTCATTTTATCTATCTAACAGGCTCAAATAGGATGAATAATTTGGTCCAGAATACATTGGTAAGTGAATAGGGTTTTAACTGAACCCTGTCTGCCTAGTCTTAGCCTATATGCTTAGTCACTATATTAACATGAAAGCATACTTTAAGGTTAGAAAATACTAATATTAAAAAATAAGAATGGTTTCTTTATCCTTTGCAACCCCAGGCTGTTAGTAACCAGGGTGATGAAACTAAAATTCTTCGTTTTCTGCCTTCATAGCCATTTCTGTTTTTTGAAACAAGCTGCTAGTAGAAAATTTCTGCCTCTGTGAATCTGGAAACACAGGCTGCAGTTGACCTTTCAGTTATTTTTGCAATTTTGACCACAGGCCATTTATTCTATTTTATGTTTGTAGCTTCTGTAGAGTGGGAAGGAGAGCTTATGAGTTAATATGAAACCTAAAAAATGTCAATATCATGAAATAAAGGCATAATTTTCATAGAAAACCTTTCTACAAATTACCTTACTCTTTCCTTTCAAACTGTAATAAAAATGAAAACTATAATTACTTTTTACTTTTTCTTGGTCCTAAGTTTCGATCCTATTACTTTTGAATAATGTATACGTTTGTATGTGTCTATTGTTAACTACATACACTCAACTGTAAGTTATCTAACTTTCAGAGTAGAGTTGCCCAATTTTCCAAAGATCATGCACCGACAATGGACTTAGGGCATATCTATATGTCCTGCCCATATTCAGGAAAGAAAAGATTAATCAAGTAATAAAACAAGTTTTCCTAATAAATAATTTTTTAAAATCTATTTTCTCCTTTGTTGTTTAGCACATTGTATTTTCCTTTTGTTATTAGATGCTGACATCCTGCTGCTACAGCTACAGTGATGAGCACTTGCTTTATTGATTTCTTGCTTCTCCTAGAGAGGAACAATAAATGATCTGAACCGATTGCTGTTCCTACCGTTGGTGGGAAAAATCACAGTTCATTCAATCTGTTTATTGAGCTTGCCTTTATGCTCAATAGAGATGGCTGTAATCACATCAATTCTGGAACAAGCCACACTGAATGCTAAAAGTCTGATGTAAATGGTTCAGCCTAACAGATGATGGAATCTATGCAACAGCCTGACAATCACTGTGCTTTAGGAAAGTAAAAATGTCTTAATTTACGAGGAGGAAAACAAACCTATATTAAAAGGAGTAAAATTAAAAATCTAATCAAGAGTATTAAATCCCAAAAGAATGAGGTCTGAGGAAAGGATCCCTTTAAGGTGCCCAGATGATTTCATACAGATCAATAAACCCATCTAACGAGCGGTTGCTAACTATGATAAATGCAGTTCATTTTAGAAGGACAAGAAGTATAGGCAATTAGAGATAAACTAGCATTCCAACACTAAATCTAATGTGGATGACACATTACATTAGGCTTTTTGATTTCTCCCATTTATTGAACATGTATTGAGATTAGAACATCACAGATGTTCAGATTTGCTAAAGAAAAACAAAACAAAACAAAAAACACAGATCGAAGCTCTGTTATAATAAACTCCATGGAACATCTATATTTTAGTTACAGCACATTTTGTTTTGTTTACATATTTAGAAATTACTTCCCCATTAAAAAGAGTCTAGAGACAAATAAAAAGGCTCATGCCCACCTGTTCTGGAAAATTATAGCACGTAAAACGTGTTCAAAACTCAGTAGGTGTAAGAGGGGGATAAAATGTACATAACTTCACTTTTGCCCGTTCTGTCTATGGGTGAGTCTTGGTCTGGTTTGGTGCACAAATGTGAAAATTTAGATGTACAGTTTGGTTGTATAGTTTTGTTGCGAGTTTGATGTAGATGTGAAGACTGGAAAAAAGTGCTAGTTGGTGACCAGACCAAAAAATACCTGTGAAAAACTGAGTTCTCTTCTCAATGTATATGGGTAGAATTGTCGCTCACACATAAGGAACAGGATGCATGTATTACAATGCATTTTGTGTACCACGTTAGGGCTATGGAAATGGAATCATGGGAAACCCTGTGATACAATGGATTTTACCATGTATTTGTTAAAATACATATATGCATTAAATATATGCATAAAATTAAATATGCATTAAATTAAATAAATATAACATATGTACTCATTCATTTGTTCATTCAAAAACACTGAGTGTATGTGTATATATACACATATGTATGCTATGAGCCAGACACTGAGTGAATGAAATAGACTTGGTTTTAGGCTGATGGAGTTTTAAAATCAGATAGTGAAGAGTAACTCTTGGAAAAAATAAACACAAAAAGAAAACTAACCATTAGAGTCAATAGGAAACACTAAAATTCATTAAAAACTATGACAACCCTTCAATAGTACTTGTATAAAGAAGGGTTTGATAGTGTATAAAAATATATGCAGTATATATAAACCAAAGTAAGGCATCAGACAGACTGGGATCAAATGAAGTTAGCCTGAGGGGGCCACATAGGAGGTTTTCAAGCAGAGTAGGAAAGGACATATTAGGCAGGCCAAACCGGTAGGAGAGGCTTGTACAAGTGCAAGCTTTTGAGCTGACACGCAGAGCATGGGTGTGGAGAACTACTGAGATCTTAACTCTGCATCAGTCTCTTCACAAAGAAGAGAGTCACGTGGTGTTTATCCATGCCAAGATTCTCGTCCAGGACAACAGTGAAGGTTGATTCCAATGTGAAGAGATTTCATACGTGAATATCAGATTTTTCAGAAAAGAATGAGGTGCTGGTTATTTGCATGGCAAAAGAACTGTTTGATTTACAAGGTAAGTTTGCCACAGCATTGTTATTTAAATAGTAAAATTCTTTTCCATATTAAAAATATAAAGCTGTTTTCTAAAATGTGCTTTCTACCCTCTCCTGGGAACACATGTATTATACAAAAGAATGCATCCATCTGCCTTGCAATAAAACAACAGCAGCCTACCATTTCATTTTATTTAGCTACTGATGTCATGGAGGCTGGGTTAAAGTAAGTTTTTCTGATTCTCCTTGAAAATATTTTTCAGAGGTCATTACAGTTGATGTTATACAGATTTTTTGAGAGGGAATGAATGAAGGGTAAACACTGTTTTTCAATGACATGCCAGGCATATGAATTATTATAATGGCTCGAAAGAAAACAATTTCATCTAAGCATCTTTCTGATTCCTCTTTGTTCAATGGCTTTTCTAATGTCTCCGATCAAATATTTCAAACAAAACCTACCACATTGTTAAGTTAACCCAAAAAATCAAATTGGCAATATAAATTTGGCTTTTTCTCTCTTACACAAAATATGAAGTTATGAATATAAACTAATTTACTTTAGACTTGCTTGTCCCTCATTTAATTAATAAAACACATTTTATAGAATATGAAGCATGCTAAAAGTGGAGATGACATTAAAGGCTATCTAAATTTCTAAATTTCATGAGGACTTAAAAATCTAATGCCACAGGAGGTACAGAAGATTAGTTATCACGTTCTTTAGGCTAATTGGGTTCAAATATTTGCCTTTGTGCAATGTGCAAAAAGGCCACTTGGTTATTAAGCAATCTCAGCAAATGCACACACGGGTCAGAATGGTCATGTCTGAATAAAAGTCACATGATACTTTTACGTGTCAATAAGGGAACCTCTAAGAGAGCCATGTCCTAAGAAATGTACACTTCAGTTATTGCTGATCTGAAACATTATACTTGTCACAGGGGGAGGCATGCACATTATTGGAAGCTATGGACTTGCCTTAAAAATCTAAATTTAGAAAACCCATTATAGATGAAATGTGGGTTCTGTCAGTCA
>NW_017731413.1:1246408-1247341 GCF_001890085.2 Hipposideros armiger | reverse complement strand
CGAAGCAACGTCCTCCACAACTAGACTGAAGAACAAGAGGACAGCAACTTGTCTGTTCCCCTCCCCCCAATTCCCCAATAAAAATCTTAAAAAAAAAAAATTAAAGCAAATTAGGAGGGGATGAAGACTGTCTTAAATAAAGGGGTCAGTGAAGGCCTTCATGGGGGCTGAATTTCATTTGAGCAAAAGGTTCTTTCTCACTCTCCCTAATCTCGCGTTTCCTCTGTTAGCTGAGCTCTTTCTGTGCAGTGCTGACTCTTGGCTCTTCTCTCCCTCCAAAAAGTTTTCCTTCATTTTCGTCTCTCAGAAAGAGTGAGATAGGAAGTAAAACTCATGTGTAATCATGTTGTTCTTGATGACAGCTTTATAGAAAGGTTTGTTTCAAAAGGAGGCTGACAGTAATGAATAAAATGAGATATTCTTGGATTCTAACAATATAGTTTTTCTGTGCACACTGGGCTCATATATCAATAGATAGTTGAGAGTTGCTTGGTTTTCTGAGTGATCTCAGTCTATCACAGGCTCTGGGGATGTGTCTGACACTGGTCACTTATAATACATTAAATATTATAGGTTAGTAGTCCATTTTAATTTGTTTATCTTTAAATTTGTTAGGAAGACACCTTGAATCTCTAGCAATAAAACTGTACTTTGGGACTCCCTTGAATTAATAGAAGCAGTTTATGTACCTATTTTACATATTGTATATTTTCTGAATATATCTTTCGGTATATATTTTTTCTGTATGTGTTTTGTGTATATTTTTAATTCAATGAAGTTAAATTGTTTCCTAATTCTTTTACTCATGGATCAAAGACTATCGCTAAATTGATGGCAAAAGCTTTGGCCAATGTAACAGTCTCAAAGTACTGTTTACTTAGAATTGTGATGCTTACTAGCAATAGGATGAAGGCCTGTGGGAATATCTTAGAT
>NW_017731413.1:1243358-1244103 GCF_001890085.2 Hipposideros armiger | reverse complement strand
ATTTTGCTACTGTTATGAATCGTCATGTAAATATCTTTTTGTTTTCCGATGGTCTTAGGTGACCCCTGTGAAAGGGTCATTCGACCCCCAAGGGGGTCGCGACCCACAGGTTGAGAATCACTGCTAACCCCTTCCCCATCTAGCAACCATCAAAATGTTCTCTGTATCTATGAGTCTTTCTATTTTGTTTGTTTGTTTACTTTGTTCTTTATATTCCATATATAAGTGAGATCATATGGTATTTGGCTTTCTCAGTATGACTTATTTTACTTATCATAATACCCTAGATGACCAGTTAATTTTTATGGCCCTATGAATTCTGATATTATCAGCTGAAAGTCTTGCTTGGGAAAGGATTTTCAAAGTAGAAACCACAATGTATAAATCTTGCCATTAGGGATCAGGTGATACATCTTAATGCATGTGTGTGTGTATAGGTATACACACAAATTTACATAAACACACATATCTACTCACTATTACATAAACAAGTATATATGGTATATATACAAATTTACACATATATGGGACAGAATATAAAGATATTTTGTCCATTTTATTTCAGGACACTTGCTAAAATTCTCATTGCTCATAACATCAAATTCTAATAACCATTTATAATAACCATATATTATAATCAGTGTAGCAGTGCGAAAAAATAAAGTGTGGCTGTACAGAATTTTAAATAAGTCTAAGCAACATTATGAACGACATTCATTTGGCTAAACACCATGGTGTCCTCTCA
>NW_017731413.1:1236808-1240979 GCF_001890085.2 Hipposideros armiger | reverse complement strand
CTCAAACTCTTGAGCGAGCTCTTAACCAACTGAGCCACTCGGCCAGCCCTAACTATATTTTTAATAAAAAAGAAAAAGAATAATAAAAGATGGGTAAGAAACTAGTTAAGAATTTAGTGTATTAGGATACCTAAAGATATTAGGACATGCTAAAATAAGTTCTTAGTTTCCCAGCATTCACAATAAAAAAAAAATTAAAAAAAAGAATAAGTGATGAGAGTGCCCAGGGCCAAGAACAGTGCCTTTACTATCAGCCAGACTAGAATTAGGTAGAGTAGACAAATGGATCTTGCTTAGTAGTAGGGGATAATTAGCTTTAGATTTAGTACTACTGTGTTCTGGCCTAACATAGTTAAAAAAATAAGACCCAAAAGGATCAAACTGTTTTCAAGTAATTTAATTGTACCCCAGAAGAAGTTCAAGAATATTTACAAGAATAAAAAAAAATCCAGCATCAAAAAAGGTGAAATTCACAATGTCTGGCATCTGATCAAAACTTATTAAGGGGCCAGCCAAGTGGCTCAGTTGGTTAAGAGTGTGAGCTCTGAGCAACAGGTTCGCCGGTTCGATTCCCACATGGGCAAGTGAGCTGTGCCTGAGCTGAGCTGCCGCTGAACTGCCAAAAGGTGGCAGGATGGCTCAGCTGGTGAGAGCACGTGCTCCTAACAACCAGGTTGCTGGTTCAACTTCCACATGGTATGGCGGGCTATGCCCACCCACAACTAAAATTGAACAGGGCACCTTGAGCTGAGCGGCCACGAGCTGCCTACAGGCAGCCGGATGGCGACTGAACTTAGAGCTGAGCTAGCTGGGCCCTCCACAACTAAGACTGAAGGACAACTTGGCTGTTCCTCTTCCCCAATTCCCCAACAGTCTTCCCATCCCCCAAACTCCCAATAGAATCTTAAAAACAAAAACCAAAAAACTTATTAGGCATAAAAACAAGTGGGAAATATGACTCATTGAGAAACTAAATTAATCAATTAAAGCTGACCCAGAACTGACAGATGTTAGAATTAGCATTAAAGAAGATTAAAATATTAAAACTATATTCCATACATTTAAAAAGTTAAGTACAGACCTGGAAGATATAAAAAGACATGATTCAAACTTCTGGAGATAAAGTCTGAGATGAAAAATATATTGGATAGGATAAAAGGAAAATTAGACAATTGCATAAGAAAACATCAGTAAACTTGAAGACATAGCAAGTAAAACTACCCAAAATACAACACAGAAAGAAAGGACAGGAAAAAATATTTAAAGAAATAATGGCAAAAATTTTTCCAAATTTGATGAAAGTTTTTCTTATTTTTTTCATTTAACATATTGCCAAAATTTTTCTTGGTCCCTATATATCATGTGAAAACATGGTTCTTTTTTTTTTTTAATTGGGGAATTGGGGGATGGGAACAGTACTGGGGAATTGGGGGAAGGGGAACAGACAAGTTGCTGTCGTTTTGTTCTTCAATCCAGCTGTGGAGGATGTTGCTTCACTGGCCCAAGTTGGCACCATCATTGCGCTCTTCCCAGGCAAGGCAGATCAGTCGCCGGCTTCTGGACGGCTGCTCACGGCGGCTGCTGGCCGCTCACTGTGGCTGCTGGCTACACACGGTAGCCCATGGCAACCCACTGCAGCAGGGGCTGCAGCCTATGNTTTTGTGTATCACCAGTATGATTTTTGCAACATTGTACACACAATTATACTAGTATTTGCTTATTTAAAATAGTAATGTTTTAACTATGTCACCATCATAAGTGATGTTAAGCAATAATATCTACATAATCACAGATTTAATAAGATAGCTGTATATTTTAAGTGCACATTAAATACATGAACATTAATATTTTTTAAAGTCTAATCATATACACATATAATAACAATAGGTAACATTTATTTAAAGCTTATTCTGTGTCAGGAGCTATTCTAAACTCTGTATTTGCATTACTTAATATAATCCTCACAACACCCATTTTAATCCTGATTTTACTAATAGGAAGTTGTGGCACAGCTTGTAAGTGGCAGAGTCAGAACTCAAGCTCAGGCATTCCGTAGCCACACTTGGGAAAAGATGGATTAGAAGACATGTGTGGTCCTTTCCTCTCTGACTTTGCTTTCCTCTGGAACAGACTCTTCTGAGCTGCTAAGAGTGTACTTATGTACTTATGTACTTAGTTTAGTAATTTCCTTTCAGATGGAGTCTGTGTTAGACTGCATTTGATTTTTAGCCCTTCCACTATCCGTTGTCTCCTCACAATGACATGAAACTGCTCCCTGAGCCCATTTTGCACAAACACATGCCAAATTTCACTGCATTCCTACAAATCATTTTATCTAACATTTCTGTAAGAAACATTCATTTTTGACTATGAAGAGTTTGTAGAAAGTTACCTATTCCCGAGGGAATTAGTCTGTCCTTGATTTTTAATAACCTACTAACCACCATTTAGTTAGTCTCAAAAGAAATAGCATGCACAGGAATTCAGAGCTGGAAGGAGCTTGGATGTCATCTGATTCCATCACCAAGCAGTGGCATATCCCTTTCCAGCCTCCCTGGGTGCGGGACATTCAGCTTTTAGAGAAAGGTTTCTGGTAGGAGGTACCACTACCTCCATCACTGGGTGCTCCGGTCATTGGTAAGTATACCCCAATCCCTTTATGAAATCAGATATGATTTTTAAATTTTTTATTTTTCAATTATAGTTGACATGTAATATTATTTTATACTAATTTCAGGTGTACAGCATAGAGGTTAGATATTTATATAATTTATGAAGTGATCCCTTTATAAGTCTAGTGCCTACCATACATAGTTATTACTATATTATTGACTATATTCCCTATATACTTTAATCCCTGTGTCTATTTGGTATGATATATATATATATAATAGATAGATGGATGGATATAGATATAGATACCTAGGTAGATAGATAGATAATAGATAAATGTTGCTTTTACTGTATGGCCAGGTTTGGCTGCTAAGAGTAGCTTCGTAAACTCTGTGGGTAGGTGCTGCATCCATGGAATTAAAAAAAAACCATTATAAATGGGGCCACTGGATCTATCTCTTACATGTGTTTGTATCAAAACAGAGCATACCTATAAAGGGATAAAATATATTTTCTGCATCTTCATAAAAACTGCATATAGAGAAAAACGGATGTCACAGTTAAATATCAGTAGTCAACACTACCCGGATTGAGAACTGAAAGTGAAGAACAGTTCTGTATGCAAATTGAAACCGCCAGGGGGAACCTTGGGAGGTGGAATATCATTACTCAAACTGGAAAGTGCTCAAGGTGCCGGACGAATAATCTGCCCACATTTTAAAAGTGCCAGGCATTTTCGAATGGTCATTTTTTTTCACATACTCAGAAGCTTTTCATTACGTTTTATAATCATATTTTAAAAGTAAATGCAATGTACAAGTCAGAATCATATCAAAATTAAGAGTAGGGTGAGGTGGAAAGAGGAACATGGTACTTTTTATTGTTGTGTATACAGTTCATCTTTTACAGTGTTGAAGAGGCTTATACTTAAATAGAACGACAGAAATGAACAACTCCCTCGTGACGGGTGCAAATTTCAGAGCCTTTTACCCTCAAAGTAAACTACCCTCTCCCACTTCCATCGCAATAAAAAAAAGAAAAAGAAAAAGGTGTTAGAATGAGCTTTAATAGAGAACTTACTTAAAGCATTTGGTGGAATTTTAGGAATGGATTTTGCTAATGGCATTGAAAAAAATCTTAGGAATTATTTCTACGATTTTCTGGGCCAAAGGCTATCTGGGTTAAATGAGTCATTTCTTAAGCCTTTAGGTCTGCCTTTCTGTAATGAATGCACCTTTTTTCTCCCAGGGCTATCTGTTAGGGTCAGCAGCTAGGAGTCTTGATATTAAAGAAATAGTGTCAGAAATGTTAATGTCAGAGGCTGATCAACAAAAGACAGTGGTATAATAATATCAAGGGACTTATATAGGCGGTGGACAGCGTCGTTCCTTTCATTTTACATTACGAAAGTGCTCACTTTTATTACCTGCTGTCCTCAACTGGTGAGTTGCTAACAAGAAGCCCTATACGTTCCTGCACAAGAAGTGGCGAAATAAATGTCTGCTTGTTTCAAACTGTTGCTTTTTAGATCAGACTCTTCCAAGCTACAGTGAGAATA
>NW_017731413.1:1226422-1231008 GCF_001890085.2 Hipposideros armiger | reverse complement strand
GGGCAGTGTCACTGGCCCTCATATGTGGGATCCGAACCGGGGCCCTCTGGCGTCCCAAGCCAGCTCTTAACCAACACGCCACTCGGCCGGCCCAGGCCATTTTTCTATTAGTTGTGTTTTCTTAGATCAATTTGTGTGAACTCTTCATATATTAAGGATATAGCCCTTGGTCATACTTGTGATGAACATTTTTCAAAGATTAGCCAAAACCTCCATTTATACTTCACATGACATAATTTCCAGAGCTATCACCTCCTTTTAAATGCATTCACGTTTATCACTGTCCATAAGTCCTAAACTTATGCTCATTTCTCCCTTAAACTGGTATTGGTATTTTGGTTGTAAAACATGAACCTGAGACTCAAGGTACTCTGTCCTTTCATTCATGACAATCCTGTTCAACCTAATCCCCTCAGTTTACTTTATCTAAGAAATATCTTTCACCTCATAAGAGAATTGAAAGTAGTTAGGATTCAATCCAATGGCTAATGACAAGGAGAGAAGGTGCGGTATGACTACATGGAAGAAAACTTTCCTTCCCCAGGTGTGCCATGGGCTACACTTCAATCTACTCTTGGAAGAATTAATGCCTTATTTCTAAACTATGTCTATTAGACAGCTAATTAAAGGCTGCTAGGTTTACTCAATACACATATCAAGTAAATAATGGTAATGGGATGATTGCTGGCCTGAGTTCCAGGAAACAGAGTTTAGATGTGGCTCTGCCACCTTTCTAGAATCTTATTTCCTTCCAGGCTATAAAATGAGAATCAAGCTAGGTGATCTTTAGGCTTCATTCCAGCTCTGAAATTCCACAACTTGTGATTGTTTTCTAAAACAAAGATTGCATTCCCCACCCCCCCACACCCCCAAAATCATCTTCTGAGATTGCCATATCTGTTTTAGAAAGACTGCACGTGGGGAATTGTCAATTTTTAATGGCTGCAGATGTTTTACAGATGTTAAAGATACAATGCTTGTACTGATAGCTGGCTTTGAAATCTTGAACAAATAAATGCATGCTTAGAAGTTTCCAGCATTCATATAGTGTATCTGTTGAGTCTTTCATGTTTTAAGAAGCTAATACAAACTGATGACTCTTCTGAAGTCAGTAGAAGCTCTAAACTCAGCTTAAGCATGTGCCAGTTTATTGCTAATAGAAAAATCTGGGCAATTTTTATCCCCTCAGTACAAAGTTAATCAAGCAAGCCTATTTTTAAACAGCATGTAAACTATTTAATTCTTGGGGTCTAGGTCATGTGCATAGTTCGGGAGAATGTTAAACTTTATATGAAACAGATTTCAACCATATTATTTTTATGCATTGAATGTGGTTATTTAAACAATGTATTGATGGATCCATTGGCTATTGCTGGGGGAGATAGCTTTGTAGTCACTTAGCTTTCTTCCAAATAATAAAATATTGTAATTTAACTTTTATAATAATTAAATTATAATCATGCATATAAATGTTTATATGTGTTTGTGATAATAATGACTTATATTTGAAGACATAAAGTGGTTTTATAACATGTTTGTAGCTACCTGGATTGAATCTGAAACCCCTGGATTTACTTAACTTCCTGAAGAAAGAAACAATAATATGAAGGTAGATGCTATTGAAAAAGTCAACTAGAAGCAGTAAATGTCAAAATGTACCTTAAAATGGCATCTCTAATTATAAACTGACACTAGCAAAGCACTGGCAGTTTCCATGATAGTACATGAATTCACAAGCTCCCGCAGCTGCCATCCAAAGCTCCTTTCTCGTCTCCATTTGCTTATCCTTAATGACATTTGATCAATCAACAGTAAAAATGCTGGTGTTCTCATAAGCCACCTTACAGTTTAAAACCCTGACTGCTTCATGTTCTCCTGAAAGCGGAGCGGGGAGAGCAGCAAGTTCTTCAGAATGAGACCTGTGCTTATCAATCACAGCAGCAGCAGCAGCAGCTGGGAAAATGGCCTATGCAGAGGTGAATGCTGGTTCATCCACTGGGACAGGAACAGCCGTTTCTGCCTAAAATGGAGGCATAACCATTCAGGCAGCTGGAGAGACTTCTGAAAACTGGAAAGACTAGGTTTCCAGGGTTTGGGCAATGAAGCAGAGAGAATGTAAGTTTATGAAAAGCAGACAAGAGGATAGCTTCAGGTTAGTTTAAAAATGGAATCTGGGGAGCTCTTACACAGAGAAAAACAAGACAGGCTGAATCACGGTGGGGAGCAAATGGAAGAAAAGCGTGACTCTGAGAGCCTTGTTGATAGAGAAATAAAGGCAATCAAGTGAAAACCCCAGCCCCTGGCACAACCTCACAGAAAGTCTGCCTGGATGTTTGTACAGCTGGATAAACCCCGCGGCAACACAAGTAGTCCCCCTTCTGTTGAGTCCCTTCAGCTACGTGTCCCTCCCCTGAACCTCCCATGGGAAACCCCTTTCCTCAGTGTCCTCTACAGTTTTGTCACTCCAAGTGTGGTGTGAGGACCAGCAGCTTCGAGTCACCTCCTAATGGATTCTGTATTAGACATGCTGCATGGTGGCTGCAACTCAGATGTACTGAACTAAACTGCCATTTTCCCAGATCTGCGGCTGATTGATACGCCCATTAAAGTTTGAGAAGCACTGCTCTTCAACATACACAATGTGCTGCCTGAGAGATTTTACTGTTGCATACAAAGATGGTGAAAAGATTATAAGTATCCACCATGTATTCATTTTCTCAACAGATTTTCATTAAGCACAGCGAGCATCCCACAGGCCCTAGTTAGCGCTTGGCTACCATTTACTGAACACTATTCTGTGCTCTCTTGTTGTGTGAGGTGCTAGGGTTACAAAGATAAGTAAGACATCATCCCTGCCCTTAAGGACATCATAGACATATTAGAAAGTGGTTGAAGCAAAAGTTATTCTTTTAATGATAAAAATATGCATGTGGCATTAAGGTTACAAGAGAAGTGGTAGGGGGTGCATGTGAGGAAGGTGATAATCAAGTTTTATAGAAATGGAAAGGCTTTTATAAAGGAGGTGTGCTGGAGCTGAATCTTGGAAGAAAGAATATAGTTTTTTCTTTTTTCCAGGTGGACCACGGGGCATTGAAGGTGGCAGGGGCAGGATGGCAGGAGTAGAGGGAAGGGTAGACAACGCAGAGGGAACAATTTTAACAAAGGTTTAAGGACAAGCAACAGGTTGGCCTATTCAAATAGTCTTAAGTGGCTCCATATGGCTGGATTACAGGTTTTGAGAGGCTGGATTGGGGTTTGGTGGTCAGAGAAAAGGCTGGACAGTTTGAGAGGGGCCAGATGTAGAGGGTCTTGTGGACTAATAACCTTGGGATTGATCTGATAGAGCAGCAGTATTGGGAGGCAATGAAGGGTTTTAAGCTAGGCAATAACAGGATCTTATCTGTGTTTTAGAAACATCACTGTGAGGGATGTTTGGGGAACGGTGATTGGCCAACTTGGCTGTAGCACGAAGTACACGGAGAAAAGCCACGGCAGATAAGGCTGGACATGTAACTTTGGTCCAGATCATAGAAAATACTGCCTGCCTGCCATGTTTTGTGCTTTGTAGGCAGTGGGAGCCACTGAAAACTTCTAAGCAGGAGAGTACTTTAGATGAGAAAGAGACTAAAGACAGAGGGCCAGTTAGGAGGTTATTGCAACAATTTAGGCAAGAAGTAAAAAGAACCTGATGACTCCATGAATAGAAATGAAGGGATAGACTCAAAAGACAGGTGCATCATTATAAACACAGTTTCAGTACTCATTTTAGGATGGTACAATTTTATACATAAATCAGATCTTTATAAATGTCTCCATTTTCACATCCTAATATAGCCTTTACTTCTGCACCAACCACGGAGATGCTCTTAAAGCTCTTTAGGTCATTAAGCAAACAAGGCTCTGGTTGATACAGCTCTAGGTTCATAGCTCAGCTCTAAATGGAAACTGCATGCCCCACAGTCTCCCAAACTCAGACTAGGAATCTTGTCACGGAATTGTTCTCTATTCACCTCTTTTTATTGCTCCCCCCATATGATTATAGGGAAACTTCTTGGTTATTCCTCACTCATTTTCAGGTAAATGGCATTCCCTTTTCACATTTCCAGCCCCTGTTCTACTTCCTTGTGCTTTAGTCACACGTCAGGATCATGGATTTCACTAGGTGGCAAGGGGACCAAAGTCACATTTCCAGGTCTTAGGTTTTTTTAAAACAAAGAGTGTGAGTGAATTGTAGGGTAGGTACAACTTGGTCACATTTCACATACTTCAACCACTGCCAGACTCAGTTTTCACATGATTTGGGGCTATGGAGCTATATTGCTGGTGTTCGATTTTTCTGAATTTCTTCAGAAAGTATGCAATTCCAAGTATGTCAGTTTCACAATATAAAATAAATATAAAATATTTATAATTTGGGACAAACATCGTGCTTGGTCTGACTTCCAAAATCAATAATTCCAAATGGCCATTTCTATACACACACACACACACACACACACACACACACACACGCAAGATCTGACAATTAAGTTCATGAACTTGTTGCAATGATGTTGCTAACCTTTTTTGATATCAGAGAGATTATT